>NW_024884142.1:2908540-3095784 GCF_019232065.1 Centrocercus urophasianus | reverse complement strand
CGGCGGCAGCAGCACAGCGTCGAGCGCCGCGCCGCCGCCATGCGCCTCCGCGCCGCCGCCGCCGCCCTCTGCCTCTGCCTGCTGGGCGCCTGCCGCCTCCGCCGCGGGCCGCAGGCCGCCGCCGCTCCCCAGCGACCCCCGGCAGCCGCGCCTTCCTCCTCCTCCGCCTCCTCCTCCTCCTCCTCCTCCGCCGCCGCCGCCGCCTCCCCCTTCTCCTCCCCGCCGCGGAGGGACGGGGCGCTCCGTAACGGCACGGTGGTGCCGCACCGCTACATGGTGACCCTCTATCAGCGCCTGGCCGCCCGACGAGGCGCTGCCGCCCGCCCCGTCGGCACCGTCACCGGCTTCGTGGAGCGGCTGCGGGGCGGTGAGTGCGGGGCCGGGCGGCGAGAGGGGGAGCGCACGTCGGGGATGTGCGCGGGACGGGGATGGAGATGGAGATGGAGATGGAGATGGAGATGGAGATGGAGATGGAGATGGAGATGAGCGTCGGTTGGGACGGGGCAGCGCGCTTGAATGGAGCCGTGAGCGGGACGGGACAGTGCGTGGGGATGGAGCTGCGTGGGGATGGGGCTACGCGTGAGCCCCGCGGGGCAGTGCGTGGCTGTAGGGTGCGGGTATGAGAAGGGCTGGGTGGAAGCAAGCGCGAGGCAGAGCTCCGATCCTCTCCCACCCGTGGCGTTGCCCATAGGGATGCTTCCACCGCCGGGATCGGGGACGGCACTGCGGCTGCGGTGCCCCGCGTTGGGGCTGTGTTTCTTTGCCCCATTCGTACCCGCGGATCCGATGATTTTGAATTGAGCAGACACACATCGATCTATTTTTTCTTTTTTTCTCCCATGTGCGCTTACACGCACTGTGTCGTCCCGACAAAACTTTTCGCGGGGTGAAAAAAATAATTAAATCAGACCCTCTTGCCCTCCCCAGATGGAATACAATGGGAAGCCGAAGGGAACGGCAGCTCCCGGCTCCCTCTGTGCCCGGATTCCCGCAGCCTCTGTACTCTGCCCGGCAGCGGCACTGAGGTTCAGCGGGGGAGCAGCCGGGCCGGGGCGGGGGGAGATGCTGCGGGGTGAGCTCTGCGAAGGGATCCCGTTATCCGGCCCCTCTGGAACTGCAGATTTGCTTTAAAAGAAAATAATAATTATTATTATTGTAAGAAAGGACGGGGAGAAAGCTGTTTCCCAGCCGCAGCGCGGCTGCGAGTCGGGGAGAGTGCGGGGCTCGGGCATGGCAGCGTGCAGCGGTCTGGTTTCTTATTAGAGAGGAGAAAAGAAGAAACCCCAGAACTCATTCATCTCCCCTTCTCTCACCCCCTCCAGCTCTTCTTTTTATTTATCTATTTCTTTTTAAATTAACATCTGGTATATCAACGGTGCCAGAAACGGCACAAGTCTGCATTTGGGCTGTGCGTGCACCCCGTTGGACTCAATGATCTTTACGAGTCCCTTCCAACTCCGGGTATTTGCTGTTTCTATGAAAAAAAAACAAACAGGGACAGATTCAGCTTCTGGAATGCGCCCGTGGCAGACACCCCGAGGCAGCACCCAGTGCCTGCAGGGGACAATGGGATTTCCCCTGTTCTTTGCTGGGGGGACGCGGGGAGCGGGAGGGCACTCGCTCGGAGCCATCCCTCCGACCCCTCCTTCCCTCCCCGTTCTTTTTCCGCCCCTGAACGCGGTGACACCGCCGGGACAGAGGGCTGTTTCCCTCCCGCCGGGCTGCTCAGCCCTTCGCCCATTGCTACCATTCACTGCTTGTCCCGCGCACCTCCGTTACGAGCGCTCGGCTTATCCTGGCTGGGTTTGATATTGTGCCTTTTTTTTTTTCTCCTTTTCGTTTTTCTATTTCTTCTAATTTTTTCTTCTTCTTCTTTTTTCCTCCTTTTCCCCCCTTTTTCCTTCTCCTTTTTTCTTTTTTTTTTTCCCTGTGTTCTTTTTGTATTTTTTTCTTGTTCTTTTTGCATTTCTTTTTCTTTTCTCCCTCCCAGATGCCTCCCCTTCCGCCCCCGAGCAGCGCTACCTCTTTGACATCTCCAGCCTGCCCGAGGCAGAGGAGGTGACGGGCGCAGAGCTGCGGGTCCTACGCTCCCTCCCTGCAAACCGCAGCCTGGCCCTGTCCCCCGAAGGCACCTTCCACCACCTGCTCCTCTCCACCTGCTCCGGTCGGGCCGACGAAGAGCCCAGGCTGCTGGACTCCAGAGCAGCCGATGTTGTGGATGCAGGCTCCAAATGGGAGGTGTTTGACGTCTGGGAAGCGCTTCGAGACCGCAGGGAGAGGCCCCCAAAGGGCAAACTGCTGTGCTTCGTGCTGAGGGTGGTGTCGGATCGCTCGGGCCGCCTCCTGCCCCCTCGGCAGCTGGGATTCGGCAAACCCCATCCGCAGCCCCTCGAGCGAGCGCTGCTCGTGGCCTTCTCCCGCACCCAGAGGAAGGAGAACCTCTTCAAGGAGATCCGGGAGAGGATGAAGGTGCTGGGCGGCCCTCCCTTGCTGGAGCCTCCTGATCCCGGCCGGGAGGCGTACCCCAAACGGAGGAAGAGGAGGACCACCATCGCTGCCCGCTCCGGGGGCAAAGGCCATGGGAAGAAGGCGAAGACGCGCTGCAGCAGGAAGCCCCTACACGTCAACTTCAAGGAGCTGGGCTGGGACGACTGGATCATCGCCCCGTTGGATTACGAGGCGTATCACTGCGAGGGGGTCTGCGACTTCCCCCTGCGCTCCCACCTGGAGCCCACCAACCACGCCATCATCCAGACCCTGATGAACTCCATGGATCCGGAATCCACCCCCCCCCAGCTGCTGCGTGCCCTCCAAGCTCAGCCCCATCAGCATCCTCTACATAGACTCCGGGAACAACGTGGTGTACAAACAGTACGAGGACATGGTGGTGGAGACGTGCGGCTGCAGGTAGCAATTTCTGCGGCTCTTCCCCACCCCACCATGCCCCATTTTATATATAAATATATATATAATATATATATATACGTACACATTTTGGTGTGTGCCTTTCCAAGAGCCCCCTGTCCCCATGGGCTGCCCCGAAGGGATGGGGAAACCCTCTCTGTTCCTTTCTCAAAGTTTTGGGGCTTTCTGCATCGCCCTCGTGTTGGGGCGGTGGGAGCTTTTCTTTCTGCATGTAAGGACACCTCTTCAGAGCATCTGGGGAGAAGCAGAGTCCTGAGCTCCCCAGGGATGAGCTGCTTTGCTTGGGTTCTTATTTTTCCAAGTAATTGCTATAAAAAGGCCGGGCTCCAATCCACCTCCCTTTGGCAGCAGCTCCGTTCCTCCCTGCCTGCCCTAAGGGAGCCCGCATCCTCTGGGCAGAGACATTTAACTTGCAAAGAGCAGAGCTGAGAGGGCTGCATATTGATAGGAGATGGGCTTAAATTGTGCCTTGAACCCCAAGAAGCCTGGTATCAATTGTGGGATGCTGCCAGGTGGCTTTCTTTACTGAGCTGCAGCTTTGTGGCTCTGCTTAGGTCAGGGATGGGATAGCTTTGGGTTTGATGATTTGGTTTTTGTTGGTGTCCAAGTTGTTGCCTTATAAATATCAGTACTCAGCTATGGAAGTTTGCTTTTGGGGAGATCAATTCCTGCTGGAAAATGTTTATTTTTTTTCTATAGAGCTCCTCATCCTCAGAGATGTCTGAACAAAGGGCAGGCAGCCTCCCAGCCCCAGACCACTTCCTTGGGCAGAAGAGAGCACCCAGCTCTCACCCAAGCAGCCCCCGCTGAGACAGTAAGACATCAGCAGGGCTCCCATCCTGTGTATCACTGCAGAGAGGTACTCTGTGGGACAATCCCAGTGTCTCTCCGTCCTCATCCCCAGGACTCCAGCAAACCTTATCCAACATCCCTAACAGCTGTTGTACCACACCCTTAGCACAAGCATCAATCAGAGTGGGGGGATGCTGGCCCTGCACTGTTCCCAAGCCCATCAAGCTTCCACATACCTGGCTCTTCAATCAGTGATGGTCTCCAGGTAGCTTTCCTCACTGCTGAAACATGTTTTCCTTTTTTTTTTTTTTCTCCTTTCCTCCAAATATTTGCTGTAGAGGTTTGTGGGCAGTTCAGTATTTATATACACATACAGTTCCTGACAGCCCCACAAGTGGCCCCAGGCCCCTTCTTGCAGGACACAGAACCATGTCCACATTTGTGCCCCAGAGAGCAAAATTCTGGCTCGGTCACCGCAGGTTTGCAGCCTGGATCAACTGCAGTAAGGGAAAATGGGGAGGTCTGGGGAGAGCACCAGAGGCTGCAGCTGGCGGCAGTGCTGTCTGTGGATTTGCCCATTTGGGAATTAATTGCCACTCTCCCCATAGGGCACCTCTGTTTTTTGGCAGAGAGCTCTTCTTTGGGCAGCCTGATGTGGGTGGCAGTCCTGCCCATGGCAGGAAGTTGGAAATGATCTGAAGTCCCCGTCCAACCTATGCCTTTCTATGACTCTGTGATAGGTGAGGTTGGCTCCTGCCAGGGGATGCTCTCTGGGGTATCACTGCCAGGACCTATAAAGGCATTGAAACCACCCTGTGAAGAGGTATTCCTGATCCATCTCCTCTTGCTTGAGCTGATTGCTGAGCAGTATAAATAGGAGACGAGAGGCTGAAAGCAGACAAAGGTAGATTCAGTGGACTCGGAACGATTTGAATGGATAATTGCAGGTTCCCAATCTGCTGTATTTATACAGCCTTTCCAGGAAAAAAAGAGAGGGGAAAAAAAAAAAAAAAAAGAGAAAACAGAAACAGTTTCCATGCAGAGTATGTTCTCCTGGAGGATTTGCCTGACCTTCTGCACCGTTTTTATCTGCAGGATGTAATTACAGCAAAGCTAGAAATAGCAAGCGTCTGGAAAGGGCCGTGTACCTGTGCTTGGTGCTCCCTCCCCTCCTGTGTGGGGCAGCAATGACTTAGGCACAGGGAAAAGCTGCTGAGATCCAAAAAGGCTTTGACAGCACTTAGCTGGGACTCAAGGTGCATGGTCAGGCCAAGGCTGGTGCGTGGAACCTGTGTGTAACACCAGAGCCTGTGCTTCCAGCACCGCTTCACTGCGTCCTGGAGACCACAACCCACTGGGGTCCCGAAGCAGGGGCAGATGGAGCGGCGATGTCCTCCTGGGCTGTTTGCTGATGCTTGGCACACCCGTGAGGAAAAGTCTGGCAACCCCAAGCTGCCTTCTGCTCAGAGCTGAGCGGCAGCCGCTTCTGCGTGCGTTCGCACCATATGGATTTTAGCTCACATCTTGCTCGTGTGGCTCTCGCTGCTGGGGAGAGCAGGGAAAGGCCAGCAGTGATTTATTGGTCACACTCCCTTTGCAAAGCAAGCAGCCACTTCTGCTGCTGGCAGCCTCAGGGCTCTCTCCCACAAACCCTGAAGTGTGTGTTTAGTGGTGGTCACCCTGCCAGCTCCCCCAGAACCGCAGGCACGGGGAGCTCTCTGCCCCTCCTGTCCTTAGTGGGTCTCTGCTGAACCACGTTGGTGCATCTACTATGTTGTACCAGCCATAAGCTAGTTTATCTTTTCCATGACAAAACCAGCTGCAGTCAGCCTCTGAAGCTCCTTGTTCCTTTAGTGCCTTGCTGCATACATGAGAATGCACAGCACTCTCTGGTATTCATACTGTATCAGCAGTTGTCCTGGATGTTCAATAAATTATCAAAATCTGGAACTCCTGCTGGTGGAGGAGGACCAACAAAGAGCCTATCCTTCATCTCTGAGGATGTTTTACAGCCTCAGGATATTTAGGTTGTGCTGCTGCTCTCCCTTCTGCTGGCACCACTATTAGAGCAGTCCTGAATTTGCTGTGCTGTAAGGAGCCTGGGGGAAGGCATGGGCAGGGTGATGTACTCGTGTTCAGCTTCTGGCTGAGGTTGCCCAGAGAGGTGGTGGATGCCCCATCCCTGGAGACACTCAAGGTCAGGCTGGACAGGGCTCTGAGCACCTGATCAAGCTGTAGGTGTCTCTGTTCATTGCAGGGGAGTTGGACTAGATGGCCTTGAGGGTTCATTCTGACTCAAATAAGGAGCACTGAGATTTGTGGTGGCTGGGAAATGGAGAACGAGTGAGGAGAGGAATCATATCATATTGTAGAATGGCTTAGGTTGAGGGACAACTTAAAGCCCATCCAGTTACACTGATGTGGGCTGATTGTGCCCCACCAGATCAGGCCGCCCAGGGCCCCATCCAACCTGATCTTGAACACCTCCAGAGAGCATTCATAGCTTCTCTGGGCAGCCTGTTTCTGAAGGCTGAGGCCTACCAGCATGAGTTGCAGACATGGAGCCACCAGGCTATGGGTCTGGCTGGGCTCATGGTGGAGAGAGTAGAGTTCCTGCTCACACATTCAAATGTTTTCCCAATAGCAGATGGAAGCATTTGGGTCTTCTCACTGCTATGCTGTGTTATGAACCTCCACTGAGGTTCTCCATTAGCAGAGCAATAATGGAAATATGGAGCTGGTTAGGGCCTGGCCACTCTGGGTGCTGTGGAATTGGCTTTGATCTTGGCTATGGGGAGAGATGGCTGTGTTCTCTGTAGTGCTGTTCCACATAGAAACTTTTCTGCTCCCACAGCCCTACCTTGAAGAATCATTATGGTTGGAAAAGATCTTTAAGATCAACTAGTCCAACTGTTCACCTACCATCAATATTGCCCAATAACCACATCCCTGAGAAGAGAGAGGAGGGGAGCAGGAGGAAAAGACCAAGAGCCCCAGCTGAGGGCTGAGAACTCACACTGGCTGGGCTGGGAGCTGTGAGGTGTTAGAGAACTTCCATGGGGCAAGAGAAGGGATGGCACCAGGCTCTGGTCATTGAGGAGGCGCTGAAGAGACGTGGTCCAGTTGGCTGTGATCAACTGAGAGTGGGGCACCTTCTTTGGGCAGGGAAAGGTGATCATGCAGGTTTAATTCACCCCATGTGCTGTGAGTAGGTTAACCTGTAGGATTAAATAGTGCATAAAAGAAAGATCTGAGCATCTGAAGTGCCGTACCTTTGTAAATCAAGCTCTTGGCCCTGTGGTTTGGGGGCTGACTCCAAAGGCCTTTCAGTGCATGGAAGAGCTGCTCTGTTTGTGGTGCTCCCCAGCTTAGATGCAGCCTGGGGCAATGTCAGTCCTTGTTTATCCAGTCTGCTAAACTAGCACCTATCCTACCCTTGCCTGTTCTTTTTCTGAAGTGAAGACTATCTGGAGCTCTTTTTATGACAAAATGAGCCTCTCTGCTGGTCAGTCATGGTTTTATTTATGTCTTATTTTCTTTGGTTAGAAAGGAAAATATCAGTAAAATGAAAAAGGACTCAAGTTTCCAATAGCTATATCTGTAGTAGTTAATTTTTTTGAAGCAATACTTGTATCCCTGTGTGTGCCTCTAACCTTTCCATGTATTTGTTCAGCTTTGTCAGGTCTGAGTGTGAAATATCTCTGAGAAGATAGCTCTGTAAGTGATGGTGTAAATGCATTGTTTGTATGTATTCTAAAGTTTAAATGGATTGTACATATTGGATTGTAAATGAACTGTAAACAGCAATCTATATTTTCTTGAATATATTATATAGCAGTATATATTTGTTAAATAAGTATTCTTGTATACTCTTCAGTAACCTTTTTAATATTTTGTACAGATAAGTTTATTAAATATTTTATTGATAAATAGACCTCGGTGATAGTTTTTCTTTCTAAGCCTTGTGCCTTGTGCCAAAACCAGATGGCTCATTTCAGAGTACCTTTCCTAAGTCGCATCGGCTTCCTGGGCTATTGAAGTTGCTAAGGCAAACAGTGAAAAAGCTGTTCATTTTACAGCACTTTCCTTGGCAAGCTCAGGTATTTTAGAAAGGGAAAAAAAATGGGAGCACACTGAGTGTTTGCAATGAGTTTCTCATCAGAAGAGGTGCATCCCTTTTCTTCCCTGTGTGTTTGAAAATACTTCTCCTGCCTTGACCAGGAGCAACCCAGCTCCAGACAACCAAGCAGAGTGCTCTCCATTAACCTGAACACAAAAATGTAGGAGCTAAGGAACACTAAGTTGAAGGGGTAAATATGACAACTGGAAGAATCTCCCCTGCTCACACTGTGCTTGTGACCATACAAAACCCTTTGGATGGGTTTGACTTGAGCCCAGGTCTCTGCCCTGACAGGTGCAGAGGGAGTCCAAGGCGATGGCCTTCCTAAGGGTAGGGATGTACCCAGTCTACTCACACCTGGTGAGAACATCCCTCTAGGAAACGAGGATGAAATGTTGCATTTAAAAACTCGGGGAATGAAAAAGTTTGGGGAAAATGCAGTAGAAGAATATTTTAATTCCACTTAGATATCCCTGGTATGCATGATACATGTCTACTGCTCTAGAGATTAGATATTACTAAAATAGTATTTTTATTATACAGCTTCTAATTAAATATATGTTTTGTTTTTCTCTCACTCTCCTGTTTCTTCAGTCAATCTTTCAAATATATATATATATAATTTATATTTAAAAGCTTAATAAAGCTCAATGGGATATGAAAACCTTCTGCATACTTAAGTGAACTTCAAAAGTTATGGGACATCCAGGACACAAGGCATCTGTAAGATTGGGTTGTCTCTGTGTGAAGCACATTGAGGGAGGGGCTATGAATAACTATGTGCCTTTTTTCTCATCCACTTTCATTCACAAGGACCTTCTAGGTGCAATGGCAGAAGTTTCAGGCTGAGCTTCGTTAGCATGGCTCCTGCAATGGACATTGCCATCAACAGTGAATGAATGTGATAGGATTAAGACTAATCCCAGTACAAATCACACAGTAGATGCAGATTTGGAGTAAGACACACTTGGAAGTGAGAAGTCTTCATGGCACCAGGTATAGGTTTCAGCCAAAACCTCTTCCCAAAACCAGGAGGAAATATGTGGAGAACTGATGATGGAGGTTTGTCTGAAGGACTCTGGAGTTAATTACTACAGTGGTGGTATTTCCCAGGCTTTCCCTTCACAGACAGATGGCTCAGCTGGAGAGAGAGGTGCTCCAGGGGTGCATGGGGTGACACACCAGGCATGGAATCATAGAATCATAGAATGGCCTGGGTTGAAAAGGACCACAATGCTCATCCAGTTTCAACCTCCCTGCTGCGTGCAGGTTCACCAACCAGCAGACCAGGCTGCCCAGAGCCACATCCAGCCTGGCCCTGAATGCCTCCAGGGATGGGGCATCCACAGCCTCCTTGGGCAACCTGTTCCAGTGTGTCACCACCCTCTGTGTGAAAAACTTCCTCCTAATATCCAACCTAAACCTCCCCTGTCTCAGTTTAATACCATTCCCTCTTGTTCTATCATTATCCATCCTCTTAAACAGCCGTTCCCTTTTCTGTTCATATGCTCCCTTCAAGTGCTGGAAGGCCACAATGAGGTCTCCCTGGAAGGAGTCTGCTTATTGCACCCTCATGTAATTATTTCCAGTACACCTCTATGATGAGAGCAGATGATCTTGACACTTCAAAACATATTCTGTCAATGTTTTTCCCAATTCCAAGCCACCTGGTCTTCATACAGAAGGATTTACTCAGAGGATGGTGATGCACTGGAACAGCTGTCCAGAGACCTATGGGTGCCCCATCCCTGGAGGTGCCCAAGGCCAGGTTGGATAAGGCCCTGGGCAGCCTGAGCTGGTGGGCAGCAAGCAACCCACGGCATGGGGTTGGAACTGGGTGGGCTTTAAGGTCTCCTCCAAACTCCACCGTTCTGTCATTTCACCTAATAAATGAAACACGGTATTTTAGAGCTGGGGACAGATTGTGTTAAAGTGAGTTTGATCAAGTACTCATCAGCAAGGGAAATGAGGGGCACTCCCCTGCTGCCTCTTCCAATGTCAGTTGCTTCAAATGGGATGGCCAAAAATCTCCAGTATCGGACTGGCAAACACTGCACTGCAGGATGAGTCAGATGCCTTAAACAACACTCTGTGTTTCATTAGCTACTGCAAACTGCTAAGAAACCACAACACAACTGCATGTTCCTGCAATACGTGGAATGGAAAAACCGAGCCCATTTACTATCAGCATAAGCACTTGAAAACAGTCTCCAATTAGATGTCCCCCTGCCTATGCCATCTGAGCATGTGTATTGTTTCATAACTTCTGTGTGATGCTACCGAGCAATGATTGCTCCTGGCAGCTGGGTTGTATTTCTGATACAATCTTTTGCTTGCAATAAACCCTCTCAGCTGTTTCAGAAATCTGTTTGCATATGGCTCCTGGTCACTTCTAAATGCTCTCAAGATTTTTATTTTGTAGAGGTGCCAGAAAAGAGAATGTTTACTTGTAAGCAATGAACCTCAGCAACGTACTGAGGTTGGGAGTGTGAGCTGTGACATGGAGCAACGTGTGTCTGGCCATTAGCTAGAACAAGTACAGGGTTGGGGGGTAGGGGAGTGGGTGCATGTACAAACACATGGTCTGTAAAACCAACACATGCATGACTTAACTGCAGAAAAGAGATGATCGCTGTCGCTCATGTATGCAGCGTCTCCTGTGTAGCAAGAAACTCATGTTGAGCTTGGAGTCCAGCTCCAAATTCTACACCATAAACAGTGGGAAAGCACTCACCCTCCCAGAGGGACAGCCCTGCCTGGCCTGCAGGCACTATAGCTCGGAGCAGCAAACATTGAATGGAGGGAGCAAGAGGAAACACTGATTGTTTTGGAGTGGCTCTGGATAAAAATGCTTCAGTGTGTCAAGTTTCTACCACAGACTTCTTGTGAGTTTAGATATCTAAATGGCAGGTGAAATTTGGGCTTAGGCAAGCATTTTTCTAAATTGTATTTTTGTAAATGTAATGAGGGTGATAAATGGGTGGTAAAGTTATTAAAGGTGAGGGTGATAAAGTTATTAAAGACTTGAATTCCATTTTACAACAAATGTCTTTATTTTAGTTACTGGATTTGTGTACTTATCATAAAAGGTATCGATTTGCAAAACACAAGCATGAGTCCAAGTCACTGCAGCTAGCAGGTTTACTCACGTGGTGACAAAGCACAAAAGTGTGAACGACACAGATCAGATGCTACTGCATACGGTCAATGCATTTGTGATAGGATTCCCAGTAATTCTAAAATAGTCTAAGACAGGAAGATTACACCGGGTTTTCATGGCAAGTTGGAGCATTTGGACCACAAGCACTTCTGACACTCTTTGCCTCGGGCCACGGCAAACACCACTGGATTCCCATCGTGTGAGATCTACTGCTCTTAGGAAACACAGCTGTGACAATCAGATCCATGCTTTTTTTTTTTTTTTTTTTTTGCAATGAACAGAGTAGCAAATTTTCTTTGCCTTACAGTAACAGCTTCAAGGAGGAAGGACGCAATTGGATCACTATGGTTTCAATCATCTTAGAGAAAATTCATTTAAGAAAATTGTAAGGCATCATCCTGCAGTTGATCTGGTCACCGCTGACCAGGTCTCATCTCAGTTTAGGTCTTAATGCAGTCAGTAGGATTTATAACAGATTAGCGTTTGTATAAAAGGAACACACAAGTACAAGTATTGCTAAATTAATTGCTCATACAAAGTATACGAATAATGCACTGTAAACAACTGCCTCTGATAGGTACTTCAGTTCCCGGGCTGTAATAGCTGCTTGTCATCTTTGGTTAATGCAAGATTTTTTCTGTCCTCCACTACAACAGCTGAATTTTTACAGACTGATTCCGTGCTCAATTCCCGATTCCACGCATTGCAAAGAACAAATGTTTTCTCCAACAGTATCAATGTGTAAACCAAACCGACCAAACTGATTGCATTCTTTACGTTGCTAACCTACACACACGCATTACGTGTGTGTATAAACATGTATACATAGATGTTTACGTACACACATAGATGCAAACACACATCCTCACTCTGCTACAGGGAACGCCCAGGCCAGCCAATGCACTTTGCATCTGTCAGTAAGAAGGATGCCCAACAGAACTGCATGCCAACACCTGGGGGCTGCTAGACCAGACAGACGGACACACAGACACACAGAACTGTGGATTTCCAAAGCGAGCACAGGAATTGTTTCAGTCATCACTGATTAGAGCCTTGAGGAAAGAAGGAAAGTCCCAGGGCTCCCTGCTAACCCGAATCAGTTGCACAGGCACAGATTCTTCACTTTGGACACATCTGATAGGGGTTTCAGCACTTCTGTCCCAAACGTCACTGTCTGTTTTGTTATGTGGCAGTGTAGTCTGAAAAGCCACTGGCTAGTCTCCAAAGGCAAACTGCAAAAAAGGGCACTTAAATCCACTGGCTGTCAGCAGGTTTGAGAATTGGTCCACAATATCCAGAAACTGAATTCTACACATTGCTCTAAATAACAGTAAAAGAGTTAAGTGGGATCTAGAGAGAAGTGGATGATGTGCATACAATTGTGTAAGATAACCAAGGAGTTAATCACTCAGTCCTACAGCATCAGAGAATGCTCTCTAGCACCGTTCTCAGTAGTACCACATTAATACTGCTAATTGCTTGTGCAAGGTAGATACTTAATGCATCATGTAAATTCATTTGGTTGCTAGGACAAGACTTCCTGTCACTATGTTCTATAGTGTTTCTATTTATTTATCTCTTTATAAATGTCTCTACTCTACAGGGACTGTTTCACAGGTTCACAGGTAGAAATCCTTTCCTGATTGCACTTGGCTCTGTTCTCCTTACTTATGTTGCTTTCATTTCTAGCATTAGGCTTTAACCTCTTGTATTATCACAACTTGTATTATCACAGCTCATAGAATGTTTCTGCATTTTTTTTTCCCCTATCTGTAAAGGAGAGGGATGAAGAAATGTGAGGAACAGAATACTTGTCATCCGTGTACTACAGATGGGACCTGGTCCTACATACTAATATTTCATGCACTTTCATGGGTGCAATGATGGCAGAACAGCCATTTTCTCACTTATCTAATCCGTGGCTTGGCAGAAAAAATTCATGCTTCAGTCCTTGGAGCAAAGAACTGAAATTCAAACATGCATCAAAAGTGATTTAATTCTTCGAAGTTGCTGAGCAAACACCATTCCCACAGGCTTCATTATGAGAAGGACAGCTCAGAGAGCTAGGACACTTACAAGTAGTTACACATGGATTCTGAATCCACTTCAAACTTGTAACACTGGCACCTGTGACAAGGCTCCTTTACTTTCTTTACAATCAGAAAATTTGAACCAAAGGCTCCAAATATATTCCCCAGCTGAGAGGCCACACTTACCTTACGTTATATTTAATGCACCGTGGAGTTCTGGCAGCACTCTGAGCCCCATCTGAGATTTGGAGGATCTTGTCTTCACCTCATCTTCACATCTCCCTCATAAAAAGCCTGACCTCAGCCTGATCTCTGAAGCCAACAGCCTTATCCCACCCGAAGGAGATAATGCTGGGCCTTGGGCTGTTCTGGCTGTCTATTACTCTTGCACTCACTACTGTGCCAAGGATACACAGAGATGAAATGGGTGGAGAGGGTCAGACCTTTCAGAGCATACCAGGATCAGTTCCCACAGGGGAATTTTTATCCATATGGAGTAGCCTGGTATTTCTTTCTAAACCAGACCAACCGGGCTGCCCTAAATCCAGCCCTGATGTCTCTTCAGCAAGCAGCTGAGGTGGCAGTAACTCAGCTGCACTTCTAGTCAGTCAATCTAGTATCAGTGTTCTCTAGAGTGCTAGGAAACAATAAATATCCCACACTTTTCCAAGTCTTTCAGAGTGCTGAAGACACAGGATCAAAGTACATCACCATTAAATCGATAAAACTATATTTTGGACCAGCCAGTCTCTCTTTAACTTTCTCTAAAACTTCTCAGTAGAAAACAAGCCATAATCTGTAGTAAACAGAAAAAAAAAAAAGATAGGACAGACTCTCTCACAAAAAATTACACGTTCACAAAATAATTACATCGTTTTCTTGTTAATCACTGACTCATTGTTTATAATTTGGTCAGATCATCCCGTAACCAGTCCGTAATCATGGCAGCCATCTCCTTGCTGGCATCCAGCACGAACGCATGGCGGAGCCCTTTCTCACAAAGTCGAATGTCCCCATCTGGAAAATCCATTTTGATCTCATCGTAGTAGTTCTGTGGACACCAGCTGTCTCCAGTTCCATAGTAAAAAATCAGCTAGAAATCAAAGCATATCAAACCATTAATTAACAAAGTTACTGATGAAGCAACAAATACCCAAGCAAAGAGCAGTGAATTATTTGGAAAGAAGTGACACTTCACAACCCAACACATACTGTGAGAAATAGCAGATTGGTAACTCTTGCTTATTTTCAAGTCTACAATTACAGTCGAGTCAATTAAACGGGCTTCCAAAAACAGAGATCTGTTGACAAAGGTCCAGCTGTTCTGAGAAACTTGTTGCCATGGACTAAGTATCTTCTTGTTCATCACCTTCACCTCTCCACAGATATGCTATTGTATTTTCACTAGCTATTTGCTATTTGTTTTCTATAGTAGCCTTCTAACTTCTTAGTTATACAACAAAATTGAGGCCATATCCCAGCTGAGTGGACTAACCACCATGTTTATTTCTTTCTTTTTGAGTATGAACAAAGTGAAAGCAAGAGGTTCCTTCACATCTGTGTAGCTCGTTCTTATTGACATGTCGGAAGTGGTCTCAAAACATCTGCCAGATTAGGGAATTAGGTGGTGGAACATGTTTTCTTAGTGTCAATGCTAAACAAAAACTAGAGGTGAATCACTCAGTCACGTCACAGTAATGGCAACTATCTCAGTCATAGAAGGGTCTGGATAGGAAAGGACCTCTAGAGATCATCTGGGTCATTCTCAGAAGCAAGACTTTTTTGCTTGGAGCATTTTATTTTTCTAAAATACTGCACTGTGTAAAGCACAGACAGGTTCCTTCAGATTGATGAGCCATCTTCTTTCATGAAAGAATGTGGAGCTATAATCCTATCAAATACCATTTTGTTTTGAACTTACTCCAATAAATTTGGTTAACAACAAGTCATCATTTTCCCCCTCAACTTTGTATGCTATCGCTGTATTTTCGATTTCAATAACGTAAATCAAGGGAGAGTGGTTGTCCAGGAGTGAGTAAAATCCTACTCATTCAAACCTATACAAGAACAAGATTAATGATGAGGATTCTTTATACTAAAATGCTTGACTGCAGGTACCAGAAGGATGTTGATTGCTCAACCCGTCACACACACAGCTTGGTCCAGTTCCACTACACTCATTTGTTTCACATTTCATTTCAGTACTTCAGTGAATAACTGAGCAACACTAACATAAATTAAAGGACAAGACATTTTCCTTTAATCACAGAAATCTTCAGTTCCATTATTTTTGTAGCCACGTGAAATAGAAGCAAATGCACCCTACTGGCCCACTGGGGTAGAGGTGGGCTAAGAGCCCAGACTGCATTTCACAAAATGTTACAAGTTTTTGTCTTGCTTTTCTCTTATTGAAGCCTGCCCAAATCTCAGACATTACTACTGACTGTATCCAAAATAGAATATCTCGGTTACATAGACACTAACCCAAGTTATACTTCCAAGTATACGTGCATAAAACATAAACCATCCCTTGTCAGCAAACATCACTGGTTTTGTCACTAATTGCTGAAAACAAGGTATGTCACTTGTTTTAGCAGAAATTCTCCTTTGATCTTGCTTTCAGTGGTGACTATTCATAAATCACAGGATGTCACATTGGCAAAAATTCTTCAGAAAAGCCAATGTGAAATGGCCAGCTGCATTCAAATTTTCTGAAAGCCAAACATCTGACCAAGTTATGTTCAACTCTGGACTCCATTACCAGCAGATACAAAATTAAAGAATATGAAACTGACAAGAAAAGCAATGGAGCAATTCCAGTTTATTGGAGTTCTCCTCGAAACCATCAGGCATTTTGATGGAGTACTCCTAGAATCTCATCACATGATTATTTAGAAAAAAAGATGAAAAGTCATTTACACTTACATAGGTGGATAAAGTACTTGGCTTAGTCTATGTGAACAGAGAAATGGGCTGTTCTCCAGATAGGGTTGTAACCTTGAGAACTCACAGATTTGGAAATGCTTAAACAAAAGATTTATGTGCATTCTTAGCTTGCCTCTAGTATATTTGCATTATGGTTTAATCTTTTACTGTATGATCCAAAGGATCCTTGACTCATTCAATCCACTGACAGGATGACATTCAGCTGAAGAGCTGCTATTTGATAGTATTTTTCTTTTTAAATTCTGTGTGTGGTCTCAGTATTTATTTACCGCATATTTCATGGTTTACAGGCAGAATTTATTTTCTTATGTTCATTCCTCCAGCATGCAGCATGACGGTTTTTGCATGCTCACATTTGTTAATTTATTTCTGCAACGCCTTACTGGCCATTTTTATCTCCATTGTGCTGATGAAGACCACAGAGATTAATGTCAGATTACATACATTAATTTGAATGTACAGTGTTCAACGTTTAGGAGCTCATTTTCCAGTGTGCATAACATTATTCTTTCAGGAGAAACTAAGTCAAAGGATGCTCATCAGGATCCAGTTTGAGCTCCATTCACTAATGAGCATTCAATCCATGGGAACAGGCAACTGTTGGTTAAAATAATAATCCTCTGAAATGCCTACATCAGGATCTCACAACCTACTATTTTGTTCTTAAATTCTCCTTTATCGTGCTGCTCCTGATTTAAGGCATCGCCCAAGGTACCTGCTGTGAACAGGAGCTTTAAGACTTCAGAAACTAAGGTTCCACTTAGCAAAAATGGCCAGTATATTTACCAGCTACAGGCCTTGTCCAGTCTTCCAGTCTTCCCATGTGTGACTTCTGTCTTTCCCATCCAACCTTTCTGGTCTCAGTCTCCTCATTGCTATCTCATTGTTTTAGCCTCCTCACCATATTGTTTCCAATTTTTACTACTTCTGCTTCTCATTCTAGTCTCAATTTCTCGCCCTGCAAGTTCAAACTATAGTCTTATCTCTTCATCCCATCTGAGTCGCAATTCCAACACTTCTTTCCCATGGAATTCTCAACTTTTTAAATAAGGGAACCTCTGCTCCCTTATTTTTTGCTCCAATGTTGGCGCGCGTGTTTTGTGTGCCAATGTGTGTATGTCTGCAAATCCACAACTTAAACATAACTGTTTCTTAATTAGAAGCTGCCAACAGCATTCAGAATTGTCTTCAAAACGCTTTCCTATGAACAGATTATTCTATAAGGTCTAACAGTAGGATTGTATTTAAAGTGGAAATTTTCAGTGATAGAAAATAGAGTAAAGAGCCTATGAAAACTGAGAGTACTTCATCATCATTTGTGGCACTGCTGGGTTTCCCTCTGAATGACAAAATCTCTCTTCTTTGCCAACACCACACACAGACACAGGATTGACGTTAGGATGTTACCTGTTTTCCTAATATATTACGGGATATTCGTTTTAGACATATTTATACCAAAGTATTCAGAACTCAAATGTTCTCATCTTCATTTTAACATCGGTAGCTTTGCTACCGCAGCACATAGGCAGACATAATTAATGAGCCATGTGTAACCAGAGGCACATGGAATCTTCATTAACAATAGGAAACACTGGCGTGCAGTATATGATTTGCATGGATCTGTAAAGTACATATTTTCCTGTGGACTGTGCGTGGCTGTAAAGACATCCTGAGTCAGCACAACCACTGAACCAGCAATGAAATACTGTTGCCAACCTAAGCATTCAGAAATGGTGAGTCAGGTCCCCAAAATAATGCAACTAGCTTAAAAATAATCAGATTTACAAAACAATAAATGGAAGGTTCTATTTTTCAGCTGTGCTTGAAGTTTTTAATATTTGTGTTCTTTAACTCTTCTGCCATCAGATCTGACTATGGGGGCAGAGTAAAGGGGATGTGCGTTACCTTTGTGATTGCAACAGTGTGTTTTAGATAGGTTGGCAATTTCAAACAGTTTTAAGTAACAGCAGACCTCTTGTAAGTCGTTTTACAATTCAATTGTTCAGAACTATTTTCAGACTTTGTTTCTGTAAAATAAAACACAAGACAAGCCAGAATACGGCTCTGTTGGTTGTGTACCATGTAATATGGTGTGTGTATTCAGACACTGCACAATGACGGCAGCTGCTAAGTAAACATCAGAAGAATCTGAGATTCGTATCAACAGGATGTTTACATTTCAAAGAGTTTCTAAGAAAATAATAAAGATTTCCTGCAGTTGACTCCATTGGCACTTGTTTTAGTACGCATGACAGTTCACAGAAGTATAAATTACAGAGCGATTTTTTTATGCCTCTTCTGTGGCCATCATAGGTCAATGCTGAAAAAGAAATCCAAAAAGCTAAAAAATATTAATTGAGTTTTCTCTATCTCTCTGGAATTCGGTAACATTGTTGTACACTGAAATTACAACAGCATTAGGATCTTATTACTTCAGCGGGCACCACTTCAGCTGATGGCAAAGAGCAAAGGACTGATCTCTGTGGATATGAACTGACGGCACATGTGCAACGGCAAACAAGACTGGACCAGTGTCCTTGCTGAAATCCTTGTGTCAGAGGCAGTAATTGTTATCAGTGTCACTCTCACATGCATTCTCGATGAGGCACTAACTTCTCCCTGGTGACATCTCTCTGAAGTAATAGTTTCATTTGCTCTTGGATTAAAACTAGTTTAAAAGGTATTAGTTCTGAATTAACTGTAGATTCAATCAAGATTTTTAAAAAATGACGTAGCTTCTCCAGACTTATGACAGTGCCTCCACTTTATCCTGCCGAAAGAGTAGTATTAAGTGACACTGGGACACACTGATTTGGACATGTTGGGGTTTTTGGTTTTCTTTTGTTTCTGGACTTGCTTCAGTTGTGCTTTGGCTTTATTGATCAGTTTCTGGAAGGAATTCAATTGCCCTAGGAGGACCTAAATGTCTTGGGATCTTGTTCCCCAAGACACCATCTCTCTCCCCTCATGATCCTGCCATGGTTGAGATCAGTTGGTTTGACAGCAAGGTCTTTGGAACTTGCTTCTTGGCTTGTTTAACCAGAACTGGGATTTATCAACTTTCCAAGCACCGTGTGAAGCCAAACTTCTGGTGGAGCACTTTGAGAAGAGGAAGCTGACAATCTGGGGTACATAATGCAATTTTTACATACTAACCTGTAGGGTCTGTAGCAAAGGTGTAATGGAGTTCCAGCATTGGTGGTGATTTTATTTAACATAAGGAATATGCCCAGTTTTGCTAGACTAACATAAGTAATAAACAAAACCATCTTCCTCACTGCGAAAGTAGTGGATAAACATTTTGCTTTCATTGAAATTAAGATGCAAGGCGTTAGACACAGCCAGGAGCAGCAGCTACTTTGCACGACTACATGTTAATCATCTCCTAGTGTCATGTATGTTGTTATATCAAATGGACAGAGCACAGCCTCCTTCCTCTCATGCTTTTGTCAGTGCCAACTGGAAATTCAGTAAACTGAGGAAATGGACAGGGTTCCTCTGTTTGGCTACCTCCATAACTTCTGTTAGCAATGTTACTGCCAGCTCGGCATGTAGGCCCAAGAGATCAAGCAAGCCAATTCTATTTCCACCTTTTTACAGACAACAAAGGCAACGTAAAAATATACTTTTAAGAAGGATGCATGAGCCTTACCGACAAACCAGGCTGATTAACTTTTTTATACCGTGTTACTTTTAAAGACTTAGAAACCTTCCAAGGGTATATATTTAGATGCAACATGAATATCTCAGAAGTCAAGGCTGTATAGCTATGAAAATAAAAACAAACATACCTGAAACCACTATTTGAGCAATACTACTGCTGGGCCAGATTCTTCCAACCGTATTTACTGTAATAAAGCCTGATGCTACCTACATTCTGGGAACTTTATCTCAAGAGACTCAGTCAGATCTGTCTTGCAACAACAGGATCAGCAATGGGCCACAAATGACAAATTTGTTCACTTCTGTGAAATGAGCTTTGTGACACAGCAAGGTATGGTAAGTATCTCCTTGGTGTTTAAGGTTGCCCATAGAGGCGGTGGATAATCTGTCCCTGGAGACACTCAAGGTCAGGTTGGATGGGGCTCTGAGCACCTTGATGTAGCTGTAGGTGTCCCTGTTGATTGCAGAGGAATTGGACCAGATGGCCTTTAAAAGTCCCTTCCAACTCAGGCGATTCTATGATTCAACGATCGTACCAGTCAGATGGTAACTTCTTTTTAGGTACTCTTCAGAAGGCTGTGGAAATATTGCTGTCTTTGATAGTTTTGTGGAGCACACACTTTATGCCCATCCCATCACACTACAAAATCCTGGAAGTCCATTTCACTGCCTTTTTATTGGAATACCACACAGCAAGAATGATGCTAAGAGGAGTTCAGCTACACAAAAAATATCACAGAAAACTACACTGTGGCCCACTAAGCTTCTTGAGATCCTTTTCCATTGAGGAGAGAAAGTGTTGATCCCTGATCAGGCATTCTGGGTGCTTCAAAGGGAAGGCTGTTTTTGTGGCTAAATGACACAGGCACCAAAATCCCCAAGCACTTGTGTAACTTCCTCAGCTTCAACTCTGCACCTCCAGGGAGTGCAGGCCAAAGAGGATGTGAGTCCGGCCAAAAAAAGAGGTGTTCTTGGCTCAGGAGAGCACTTTGCACCTATTCAAAAAAAGCGTCTGGAAGGTTTTTCACAAATGTAGGCAAGCAACTCACTGAAGCTGCGGGCAGGCAAAATATTTGTAGTATTCCTTTAACCGCTTATCTTCAGATCGTGCTTCTCTCACTGGGAGTAATTACTAAACTCCCATGGATGCCTACTGAAACCTGAACAGAAACACTGGGCAACATCAAACCAAATGCTTCAGGCGTCAAAATAGTTCTTGGTTGCTCAGGTTTTTAAATTTTACTTAATACAGTTTTCCAAAAGAAAAATGCAACACTTCACATTTCTGTGGAAAGAAAATATCTCATTTTTTGCTATTTTTTACTTCAAATATCTGTGTATCAGTATCAGCTTAGTTCATACTCTTGGACAACACTTTCTCTATGGTATGGTTGATGAGATATAAACTTGCATTACTTTGAATTCTAAATTCACCACAGAGATATGCGGGAAATGGTAAATATGCACTTCATTCCTTTATTTTTCAAATGATAATTTCTTCCCCACCTAAACATCTACAAGCTAAGTTATAAGCCACCCACAACACAAACTTCCTCAATGTGAGAGAAAATATTAAAGTGTCCCTACATGTCCAGTATATTTTTTTTCCCATGATTAAAAATCATTCTTCTCAGACAATGCATTTTTTCATCTTTGTAACACAGCTTCAGATGTTTCTTGTCCTTTTCCTTATACAGTCAATGTATCTGCTCCACCAAATCACTGTCAAGACTAAACTGAAGAAGCAGACAGACATTTTTTTCATTAATATGCTAATCAAAATAATAATCATTTCCAGTTGCTGGAGAAGATGACTTATGGTCTTAAGAAGTTATGATCCACTACAGGAAGATCACTGCCTAACAGATCCATGACTTGAAGTCTATTGGAGCTTCTGCATTGATTTAGGTGAGCTTTGGAATGGATCCTACACTTCAAAGTAGGACTAATGTGTATTCTACACAGTGTAATGAATTAAAAAAAAAAAAATCACAATTAATAATCACAATAAAAGTTGTTTAAATAAAAAGTGTTTTAAAAAAAACACAATAAAAGGTGATTTTCTTTTACAAAACATCCTTTGTAAGCAGCCTAGTTCTACCCCTTAATGCAATTCCTTTTTGATTACAACAGGATTACCAGCTTACCTGCCACAATGAAAGACAATAAAGCTGAGGCTTAAAATAAAACAATCAATGTGGAATAATGCAAAGTTAAAAAGTAGAGAGTTCTTCTATAAACATATAATTGCCCCAAGCACGCCAGTGAATGTCCAATATAACCATTTTTTCTTTTAAAACTGTTATTCTATATGTAAGACCTCAGTGATGCTCAATGCTGATTCATTTCTTTAGAAATGCTGAATTACACCCAATTCCTTTTGTGCAAGAAATACAATAAACTTCTTCTAGTACAGTAGTATCTTTCCCTCCAGTTTCTGTTAGGAAAGAGAGCTGGTGTTATTACAGTGAAAGAAAGAAGCTCTGCTGGCTTAGACATAATCACCTAATTAGTTCTCATAGCTTAGCAAATCGTACATTAGCATCCCCTGCTCTATTTGTTTGGATTTTGTGATTGCTCGCAACTCTCTGTGCTGGTGCAGGAAGAAGCCTATCCTCATGTACTGCTTGATCCAGATGTAACTTTAGAGCCTGTATTTTAAATGCTCTACTGTATATTATTTTGTCAGAAGATAGGTCTCAACCCTCTTCATACAATTCCATTGCTATTTAATGTGCATACCATCTGTTTTTAGATTATAAGTGAAATACCTTAATTAACTTTCCCAAAAATATGCCAGCTCCTATTCTTCCAACACAGATCTGAGCAATTAGCACTGTTAGAATCTGGGATCTGAAGGTAATATTTCTCCCGGCTCCTACCTAGCAATAATTATAGTCAAACATAGACACATGGAAAGACTGAAACAATTTAGTGTCTCTTCTTCTTTCTTCTTCAGATCACAGAATGCAAAATATGATCCAGAAATAACTTTTCAATTCCACAGCAGCTGGCAAAGTCAGGTGTTAAGATTGGCTTTTAGAGCATGATCACAGCGACCACTAAACAGTGTAATTTTTTTGAAGTGACAGCTTGCCAGTTCTATAGCAACTTGGACTACAGTTCCTGTTTTTATAAACTTCCAACCTTCATAAGTTAAGGCCATTTTTATTGTCAATACACTTCAAATTTAACATAATGCCAACTCAAAAAATTTTCCTTAATTTTTACATTCCCCAAAATTGCTAGAAGAATGAAAAAAAAGAAGTATTTAGCTTCCCTTTTAGACCTGCTTTCTCTTTGGTTTGCCTGCTGTTTGCAAGCTCGCTTCAGCGTTCTGTTTACATGAATATGTTTGCCACTTTGAAAGTATGAGGACACAGAAGAATCAATAAAGGAAAGTTAACACAGGTTTGAAAATGCTTCTGTGTGCCAAGGCTGTGCTTAGACTGACAGAGTCAACAACAGCACAGATGAAGCAGAGACACCTGCAAACTCTTACTGCTGGCTACCAGCCTTCATTCAGCACAAGAAATAAGCATTTTGTTAATCTGCAGCATCTGAGCAGGACTTCTGGATTCACTGGAGCTACAGTGAATTGTTAGCTCTATCATCCTCATTCAGCCAAGCTTTTATGCTTAACTCTAAGCATGTGCTTGTAATTATAATTTCCACAAGCACTCAAAGTCTGACCCTGGAAACTCTTCACTTTCATACCCTGACTAATCCTATGCAGAGTCTTACCCTTTCAGGGCCCTGAGGGTGCTACTAGGTCCTCAGCAGCCTCCTCTGGGACCTTCACCCACAATCCCTGCTGTGGGTCCAGGCTCTCCATCATTATGCATCTCCATCACCATCCCTGGGCCTTCAGCCTTTACCTGAGCTCTCAGCCTTTGCCCTGGGCCTTTAGCCTTTGCCCATGCTACTAGTTCTGCTAAGAGCTAGCCTCTGCCTCTTTCTTGTACTGACACTGGACCTATAATGTACACAGCTTGTTGCTGGATGACTCCCACCTCATAGCTTGCCTCCTGTCATAGAAAAGAATCATAGAATTATTTGAGCTGGAAGGGTCTCTTAGAGGCCGTTGATCAGGGACACCTACAGCTCGATCAGGTTGCTCAGACCCACATCCAGCCTGATCTAGAATGTCTCCAGGGACTGGGCTTCCACCACCTCTTTGAGCAACCTGTTCCAGTGTCTTTGGTCAGCTCTCCTGGATAGGCTTCAGACCCATGTCATAGCCCAGTCTCTGTGGCTGTCACTTCTTGCTCCTGATTGGATTCTCTTCCTTATTGTATTGCTTTGCCTGGGAGAGTTGATGGATTCTGTTGCCATCACTGTACTCTGTTTCCCCTTCTGTGGGAGACCACCCAGTTTGGTTCAGGGTCACTCTCCACTCACAAAGCCTCTCAACAAGCAGGCAGACCTTGCTGCTCCCTAACACTCAAGAGATGCAAATCGGTCAGTAAAATTAGCAGTTTCCCTTTGAGATCATTAGGCTTTGGATCAACCCATGGAAAATTTTATTTAAGACAATGAGAGTACTTGTGTTCTGTAAGATGAGCCCTTCAGTTTCTTCGCTGAGTTTTCTCCCCAGGTGCAAGAGAATTTCAAATGCTCTGCAACAACAATGCGAAGCAATATGAATGCCTAGTGCAGTGTCATGCTCCTTAGTCACGTGTGCTATTTTGACTTCTTTTTAAACAAATTAGAATGGAACCATCTGAACATACTTTTCAAATTGCAGAGAAGGCAGTGGGATGTCAACTGTACATCAGTTCTCAGCCAAAAAAAAGAAAGATTAATTTATTAAGTGAACTTTGTACCTTATCTATTTACAAGACACAAAGTAATCTCATAGAAATCTTGGACCTTTGTTCTAGGGAATTACATTCTCTAAGGAAGATCTCTGCCAGCACAAAGAGCTGGAATCATTCTTTCAGTATAAAGTCAGTCTCAGTATACAAAAGGGAAAGAAGGGAACACTATAGAGTAATACATGTTATATTGATTATCTAATCACACAGCAGCTACACCAATAGTGTTTTATTAAATGTGGCAGTTTTCTGGCTCATCAGCCTTCTGGAATGGTCCGGCTATTAAATTCTCTCAGCCTACAAAACAGGGCAACCACATCAAAACTTCAAATTACGAACAGTTCCTGGCCTGTGTCAACCCCAGAAACATGTCTGAGAATCGACTGAGAGAACGCTAATCGATGTAGACCAAAACTGTACCAGAACCTGTTTCAATGATTAATCTGTACAGTTGAGAAAGTTCACCACGGGGGAAAGGTCCTTGTAACTATTTAGCTTACAGCAGTAGCTTCAGTCTCCAAGCAGTGCAGTATCCATCCTCACCTCATACAGCTGAATGGCTGAACTGTGTACATTTTGCTGACTCCTCTCTTGTAAGTTTTGATATCATGGGAAAATCAAACCTGCAGAATCCCTTGATATTAAGTAATCTCAAGTTGAAAATGTCATGGATCAGATTCTACTCTTGGTCACAGTGATCTAGACGACTTGAGCAGACCTGCATACCATGCAATGCAGGAGGTGCATCTTGTATTTCATCTGTCCAGCAGCAAAGCAGAGGATCTGCTCAATCAGTATGAACTTACGTTCTGGCTGATTGTCTGCCTGTCAGATCAGAACCCACATTAACTACTGGCCTTGCTGCATGTCTCAGGCTTAGCCAGAACACAGGCATACCTCCACCAAGAATACCATACAAGCAAGGACAGAAGGAGGAAGGAGTGCTGTGACATAGTAGACTTGGTAGTGGTGAATACTACATCTACAAATGCGTAGGTTAACGACACTTTAATGATCTGCAATCCTTTGATGGTTTCTCCAAACCAATGGAAAGGTTTTAACATAAAATCAGAATCAATCCTAACGAAATTCTGGTTTTGCAATTATGTAATAGGATATAACCTTTTTTCCATGCATGTGGGCTCCCCATGAAAACTCTGAGAATTAAGAAGTTACCTTCTTTAAGTTTTGCTTTATGGTTGTACTGTCTCTCTCCACAACCTTCATCATTTCTTGGCTGGCCATATACAAGATGTTGGCTGCAGAAAAAGAAACATGCAACAAGCAATTACAAGGCAAGTCTTTCACAAAAAGCTATGTGGGCCTAATCCTACAAAAAAGTAAGGCAACTAGAGCAGTCTTCAACTTGACAATGCCACTGAAAAGAATCCTACTAACAGAAATGGCAGAATATATCTCACTTAATTGAATCATCAAGAAAGCATTCAGAAAATACATTACCCCAACTGCTTATTTAATTACTAGAAACGGAAAGACAGCTTTGGAACATGACTCCATCCACCTATCTCACAGACTTTTGAATCAGCCTGTGGTGATGGCTCTTTCCAGAGGAGAGAAGGAACTTTGATGACTACCTGTCACTACACACTTTAGGTGGGTAAACGTAAGTATGATAAATCATCTGTTACGTGTGGGCTTTTAAATACAAAGCACATGTTAAAAGACACTATTAATCACTACATTATTAAATCACTGACATTTCAAAATGAAAGCCATTCAAATATTCAATAAAAAAAAAAAAGATAGATGATAAAAATAATGGTAAATAAAATATCATCAAAACTTGCAATTCTGAATAATATCGATGGTACTTACCCAAACAGGACTAGACACAGTTTACAAAACCAATGGAGGACTACTAAAGGATAAATAACTGAAGTATTTCAATTTTCAGGTCCTGGATTAACTGAAAATATTCTAAACTAACTGATTTATTTTCTGAAAAAAATGAGAAAACAGCAATGCTTATGATTTTTTTAAATACAAACCAATGAAGTTTTGTGTGCAAATACTTAATGACAGTATTGGGCCTGAAATTGTTATGAGACAATCTCAAAATGTGTGATAACAGGGGAAATGGCAATTACACAAGTCTTTGGTGGTGATCAAAACATGAGCTAACTTTCAGCAATGCTCTAAAGGAACAGAATGCCACTGGAGAGATGAGTGATGGCTCCAAAGAGCAAATGTCAGAAGACAAAAACAGTGCTTTCGAGTGAAAAACAAGATCCTAGAAAGAACTATCCACTTCTGAGTCAGCCAAAGAAGATGCAATTCTGTTCTATGCCTGCAGAGCTCTGATTTTTTCAATTAAACGCTGAATGCAGCTAGTGCAAGACAAAAGGGTTGCACATGTGACAGCATAGAAACAGTTCAGCAAATCATGCAAAAATATGCTTATCCCACTCTATTCTGGCAGGCAGAGGGGCCTCAGTCTGGTCTTGTAAACTTGTCATCTAACCCTGTGGTACAAGTGGCACAGTTGGCAAAAGTCTGCCCTTCTACATCTAAGTTCAAGTCCTGATACTTGTCTTCCTTTTCCTATTCAGCTCCAGACAATGCTCAGTTATAAACCTTTGCACCTTTGTTTTTAGAAGAACATCTTAGACTGTGCCTTCAAAAATCACCTCAGTTAACCTTAAATAAGAGGTACAAAAGAACATAAAGAATTCCCAATGTATTTCATTAACTTCAGATTGATTCCCATTTCTAATGTGGCAAATATGGATTTAATGCTCAAAATTCTCACCTATAAATGAAGCTATCTGCCTGTTAAAAGCACTGCTCTGTGTCAGAATGAAAAGCAATACATCTAGTCCAGCTCCCCTGCAGTGAGTGGAGACACCTACAGCTCGACCAGGTGCTCAGAGCCCCATCCAGACCGACCTTGCTTGTCTCCAGGGATTGGGCATCCACCACTGCACTGGGCAAGATGTTCAGAAAAAGGTTTATCGTTAGTAGGACACAGTGAACAGCCAACCTGCAGTCAGAACTTCTGCCATTACCTCACAGAATCAGCAGTGAATGGAAGGCAGGGACGAACACCCAGCTGGGAGAACCTGGCACACATCAGTCTGCTCAGTGTTACTGGGATTCTGCATGCATCTCTCTACTCCCAGTTCATGCATACAGCACAAATACTTAATTGAGCAATAAATAAGTGCTCCTGTGCTCCCCATCTCTCATCTGAAAAGTTTCTCCATGCTACCATCTTGTTCATATTTCTGCAGTAAGAAAATAAGAAATGAAGTGGAATTCATACACTTAGTAAGCAATCCGTCAGAAAGATCCTAAAATTAAAACTGCTGAATGGTGACTGCAAAGGTGATAATGACACTACTTTAATTGGGACTGCCTCTGAAGACTTTTATAATGTGTAAGAAGGGGAACTGGGAAGGCAGGATTAAGCTGAACAGGATGAATGGCAAGGTTCAAGAGTCTCTTTCCACCAAACAGAAATCTTTAAAATTTTGGAAACCTGATCCCAGGGAAGCCAATAAACAGGAACTTAAACTTCAGCAGGCATTAAGTAAGAGGAAATTGCAAAGAGCAAAAGTAGGTTTCCAAGAACAAACATCACAAGAATTAAAAACAAACAATAAAATATTCTTTAATCATATCAGAAACAGGAAGCCTACAGCAGAACTGGGGAGTCTAACAGATAATCACAGGCTAAGGGAGCTGCTAAGGAAGATAATTACACTGTTTAGAACTTAAATGATTTTCCTTTTCATGCATCTACCTTTCTTGCTCAAAACATTTAGGAGATTTCTACTCCATGTGCTTTTTCTAGCCATAACAATGAATTCTATCTGCATAGTGAGGTACCACAAAGTAGCAACAGTGGAGAACATAGAATACATTAGAAACATCAGGGCAAGACTGTACCTATCAGAGCTGTAAAGAGCATTAAATACAGAATTGCTGAGTTCATGGCATTCCTACTATGTAAGAAAATAATGTCCAATCACTACTGATTTCTCAAAGGAAAATAGCTTTTTCCTTATCCATAATTTCTTGAACATTTCAGTGAACACAATCAGACTGATCTTCTAAATGCTCTCTGTTACAATTTCACACCATAAACTGCATACGAAGGTAAACAACTGTGAAGTGAAAGGCTATAATGGATTAAGGAATATTTTGGAAGCAAAGCAAAAAGACTAGATCATTTTCATCACAGAAAGAAATAAAGACTAAATTCATCCCAAATACGGTGAAGTAGTGATTACTACTAATACCTGTAAAAATCACTGAACACAGCTGGTGAACTGATCATTTATGGTGTGGGTTAATTCACCACCTCAGATGATTTTTCACCTTTAGACCTTAACCATCTCAACGTGAGTTAAACATCTGAACTGAGGTGAGATGAGTCCTGGTCTGAGATTTAGTCCAGCTCCATGTATAAAGTCATGCATTACTTATTTCTTAATGGTCTGATCAAGAGATTAGTAGTTTACTAACAGCATTTGCTCAGGTAATTTATGCAAGTCAGTTTGTGAGGCAGGCAGTGAGAAATGTGAAAGTGACCTAAACAGCAGAGAGAAAACATCAACTCAGTAAACAGAATTCAAATTGAAGAAATGTTAAGTAGCCTATATGCATAAGAGCACAACTATTCTTTTCCCTCAGAAGCTACTAAATTAATGCAAGGAAGGAAATCAGAAATTCGGGGACCCATCAGATAAATGTTACTCACTATGCATATTTACTCAAAAATGCAATGAAGTTATGCATTATGTTTCATAAATAATAAGAATTCAATGATGAAGAATTCTGCAGTACCACTGTGTATGCCCTACAACATGAATGAACAGCATGCATCTGAAGCAGTGTGCACACTGAGTGTCACTGTGGGATACTGCACAACTAAGAACAGTGGTGCAGCCAGAGAAGTGAAATTAAAGAAGTGTTGTTACCAACAGTCACAATATTTATTACACAACTGTATTTCCCTGTCTTACAGGGCCACACATTAAAGTGCAGAAGAATAAAAGGAAGTACTTCTTTAAAGTTGTATGCCATTATCTATGAACCTTACTGCCACAGGAAAGTGCTAAGCATGGATCTTTGCCACGGAGGCATTCTCATCCAAGCATGCTGCCCTAAGCTCCTCTCACAGCAGATAAAATTAATGCAAGTAATCTTAGGGCAAATATACACGAAAAGGTGGTTAATTTTTGTTTCTAACAATCTTTCCTGATCCCCACTTTCCACTCACACAGCTGTCTAATAGTTGTTTCAGGTATCTCATACTTCTCGAACGCTGTTATAAGGGCACTATGGGAGATGATGTAAAAATCCTTATTAAAGTCGAAACATCCCAAATTTACTGCTTTCCTTTAAACCACATTACCTTGCAAAGCTATACTGAAAGAGATACCACTCTAGAACACAAACAGTAACTTTTAACTTTCTTCTCTCTTGCTGGTGCAACTTCTTCAGAGAAGCTATTTTTCTCACAAGCAAAGTCACAAATTCAGGGAGAAATCCCTCTGCTATTTCCTCAACTATACTGTGCTAACCTTGGCATTTTTTGTATATTTATCTCTTTCCTATTAAAAAAAAATAAAATTAAATTAAATTAAAAAAAAAAGCTTTTCTGTTTCATTATTACATGAATACTGAGCTGCTTTTTCAAAGAACTCAGAAGAATTCACTTCTTTTTTGTGCCTAATTAGAAAGCCATCTCAAATGGCTCCCAAGGACTGTTATTTTGAGCAGCTCTGAAAATCAGGCTGTGAAGTGGCCACAGTCAAGGAAGGTAAGATACATAAAAAAAGTGGTCTCAGAAATCTTTCCTTGGCCTGTGCAAAGGAAGGTTGCCTTGTGAGATTCTCCTGGTCAGTGCCTGTCACCTGCTCTACCAGATCTTGAAAAGTTCCCATCAAATCCTAATGCTTGCCTTGGCTGCAAATCTCTTTAGATTCCCAGAATCATTATCAGGAGTCCTACAGCCCTGAAAAATGTTCATTGTTTCTTTTTAAGGACAATATAAAATGCAACCCAGAGCCCATGTGCTGAAATTACTGAATGATGAAGCAGTCTCACCAAAATTTGCAGAATGAGTCACTGCACAAAATAAAGCCCATCCAGGAACATCCAGGAACCTGGCCCAAAATGCTAACATGGGAAATCCCTATAACTGACGATATGGAAGTTGTATCACAGTTGTCACCTTGGTGACCATGATGAAATTAGGAGCAACGTAGCTTTGGTGTTTGGCATTTACTACTGTCTCTCACCACTTGCTGAAGAGAGAAATGTATGGGCCTTAAAGGGAATCTAAGATTGAAATTAGTATCCTGAGAAATCATTGCACGTGAAAGATAAGACTGAATGTGGGATGCCACGACAACATGGGTTTTGCAGGCTTAACAACTCCTGATGTGAAGAGCATTGTAGAAATTTAAGAACTATTAATTAGTCCTTAAAAATACATTTATTTAACAGTAATGAAATTTATAGAGCTAAATTGGTCATGTCCCTTTGTAGTTGCTCATTACTACCTTTAGAGTTGATTTTACAATCATCAAACAATAAAATCTGCAAAGTAATCTGATAAAGAATACATCAAAACCAGTGCTAATACCTAAGTACCCAAAGTCAGGATGTGCCTTATATAATGTAATTTCTATTTCATTATTTAATTATTAGCATCACAATTTATATTTGCTGAATTTAAATTAGTTCTTTAAGTAAAGCCAAAGAAGGCTTGGAGGACACAATTCTACACACACACATATACTTCTGCATATGATCTGCTGCCTCATTGCTTTTAACAGGGATGCTCAAAGTAATGAAGTCAGATGTTTGAAGGATCAGAACCTTCCTGCATTTTAACCAAAGTAAGTCTTCAATCAAGCTATAATTTGGTTCAACTGTAATAAATTCATCTTGTCATAAAATGAACTTGTATACATCAGTGCTGACGTGAGCTTTATTAGAAGTTGCTCAATGGACACAGTGTTCTACTGAAGCAAGACAGTTCAGTCTCCTTTCTGAAGGACAAAATTAACTTGTGATTGTCACTTAGAGGACTCACTGCGGCACAGTGACAGTGAGACGTGTGAAGGAGATGATCACCAAACTCATTGGTTCCTTTGGTAACCTGGATATATAGATCTCAAAATAAGAACTGAACTCCCATGGAAATGAATGTGATCACTTCAGAGCTCTGCTAAAAAACAGACACAAGGAATGGAAAGCATGTTACCCAGCAAAGACAGGTTGAAAGAATGAGGCCAGGGTTGAACCCTAAATCCTGGCTCACAGTGATAAATCATCTCCATCTACTGAGAATGCATGAACTCCAGTGCTCTTCTGAAGGGAATCCTGAAGGAGCATTCTTCTCACATCCTTCACATGAATGGCAAAAGCCCCTTACCTCTATGTTCTCTATTTAGGAAGTGAGCTCATAAAGATCTGTTAGCCTTGAATCAGTCTAAAACTTCTGAAGGCATAGAAGCTCTCCACTTCTCCTGCTGAAGTATTTTTGTTCATCAAGTTTCACAGCTTAAGGCCAACGTTAGCATTTTTTTTTTCTTCTGAATTTTCTTGGTCTAATCCCATTCCTTTAAATCGTTATGCAGGTCTGATATATTACAACACGGCCTGGGTCACTGGGATAATCCAAAACACAGAAAGCAGAGAACATAACATCAGTGTCCACAGGGCCCGGGCCTCTGCGAATATCCACTCATGTGGGTATTTTACATAGCAGTTAGGAAAGGAAAAGCACTTCTCATGCACAAATGAAAGGAGTGAAAAAGAAACATACAAAAGAAACATATCACTGTGCGTGGAGAAGCTGTAGAACTCCACATCATTTTTTATAGTCAATTCCAATTCAAGCTGCTGTTGCCTCTTGTAAATCATAGCCAAGTAATTAGAATTTAATAATGAAAAAAAAGCTATTGTAACTTATACATTATTATAAATAATAGGGTCTAGCAAATTAGAAGTGAAATCAATGTTTCAAAAGGCAAATACCACGGATACCATGCTTTTAATTCATAATAACTTCTCAAAATAGCATAACTTCCTTCTATGCAGATCTTTTATATATGCTGCTTCACAGATTAACCTGAAATGGAAGCCTTTCATTTATTCACAGGTCAGATTTAAGAAATTAACTGCCAACTTACTTTCTCCCCATGATCCTGCCAATGACCTTTCTCCTGCCCCAGTAGGATCATTCCCTCTCCACGGATTAAAGGTGATTAAGGATCAGTGTCAGTTTAGTCTCATACATTTGCTAAGCAGAGACGACAAACTGTGCCAAAACATGTTTGATTTATTTGTGGTGGTTTTGTGATAGAGGAACTCTGATTGGGCTCAAATCAAGGATCCAGAAAAGAAAAGAGTGCTTTATATCATTGGTAGCTCTTTAACCCAGAGTGTCACAGCAAGGACTTAATATCCTTCAACTAAATTATTAGTTTTCACAACCAGTAATGACTGAAATCAATCAAGCTTTTCAGTGCTTAGGGTTATTTAACCGCCAATTCAATTAGCCAGTTGTTAGGTGAATACCTGCATCTACTGAGCTCAAACAGACTGATGTATCCACAATGCAGTCAAGCAAATGAAATATGAAATAAAAGATTTCCTGATTCAGAAGAAACACACGTCTAGCAGCGTTGTTATTACTTGCTGAAGATTTTAGAACTAAATCCTGAACTGATACGTTGTCAGTAGTCTCAGTGGATATGCTGGAAGTTGGAAAACTGTGCTAAAGTGAAGAAACATGATTCTAACCTGGGAGAGAGAAAATTTCTTTTCATACTCGAATCTTGAAGTGAGACAGATTTCCTGTTCTTGCACTGAAGTAATTGTTTTTTCCTCAAGTCTTTGAACTTCTTGTTGACTGAATGTCCAAAGATCATTTGCTTGCTTATTTGCAAGAAAAAGATTAGATTAAGGCTAGATTAATTGTAAACTCACACTGGAAACTGAGTGGTCACACAATGCTGCCCATGGAAATTAAAGATATTCCATAAAGACAACTGTGTTTCAACACAAAAAAAAATGACTTCCACATGGTTGCATATATCCATAAAATACAAACTGGAGTTGACTACTTCAGACCTAGCCCTGATAAATTTTGAGGGACATACATGCCCCTCAACATTTAAAAATTGAATCTGTGTTGTTCTGTGTGGTTTTGATCTGCAGTCAGCATCTTCATTACACAAAAACAATATCATATTCTTTGTTATGCTAAGGAGATTAATTTTCTGTGACAGAAATAATAGACAGAAAGAGATGCCATACGAATGAAACAGCAGAAACAATACAAAGGACAAAAAGATCAACTTAATTGGCTAAGCACTTAAGGAAATAATCAGAACAGTTCCTTTTCCAACAAAAATGAGTGGTTATGAAGATAGCCCCAGTCTAGACACTTTAATGGATACACACCACAATCTTCAACAACTTGTTCAAAAGATAATATAAATTTTACCCTACAAAGAGTTACCCGAGCTCATTTCATTTCCCCACTGCTGTTGGCTTCAGATTATGTTGACTCTATCAACAAGATTGTGGCTGTAGGTGTAAATTTATTATGCCCCACACATCAAAATATTGCTCTATTTTGTAACTTAGTAGGAGCTATGCTCTGGAATGGGTACAAGGAGAAACATGAAGCCAGATTTTTACTTCAAGGCTTTGACAGTGCAATTTCAACAGCTTTAAATTTGGAAGAACACCCCTATATGATTTTCCAAGGTGGACAAATTCACTCACAGGAATGGAGTGGAGAAAGACTTCATATGCCCCCTACTTCTGGCTTTCCCTGATTCTGTTTTTTACCTACAGACAACCTGTTTGAGATGCATTTTTTCCCCTCAGTTTTCCAAGTCGAATATCATTTAGTTATTGTATTTTCCAAATACCACTTTCCAACTGGCTTCTGTCCTCCCTCATGTTTTAGGCATTTAATATGTATGATTAAAACCCACAAATCTGAAATGCAATCAGATCCCACAGCAGATCCCTCTGGTTCTTTACAAATCTTTGGCAACTCATTTGTAATACAAAGGAATATTGGAAGGTTGAAATATCACAGCCAGTAAAAGGACATCCATTTTACAACATGTATCATACGTGTGAGGGGTCTGGAACACAGGCCATATGAGGAGAGGTTGAAGGAGCTGGGAATGTTCAGCCTGGAGAAGAGGAGGCTCAGGGGAGACCTCATTGCTCTCTATAACTTCCTGAAGGGAGGTTGTAGTGAGCTGGGGGTCGGCCTCTTCTCTCGTGTCATTAGTGATAGGACCAGGGGGAATGGCTTCAAGCTACGGCAGGGGAGATTCAGGCTGGACATGAGAAGTATTACTTTTCAGAAAGGGTGGTCAGGCACTGGAACGGACTGCCCAGGGAGGTGGTGGAGTCACCGAGCCTGGGGGTGATCAAGGAAAGGCTGGATGTTGTGTTGAGGGACATGGTTTAGTGGGAGCTATTGGGAATAGGTGAACGGTTGGACTGGGTGATCTTTTAGGTCTTTTCCAACCTTGATGATTCTATAATTCTATGACACAGCTGTAGAACTCATAAGAGCTTGTTAAGGCAAAGAATAAACAACAAAAGCTTTCGAAATCAACAAATATTTAGAAGTCTCTTAATGAACTAAACTTTAACATTAACCAAACTTTAAAGCTCCATATTTTCAAAAAGGCCTCAGGCCTTTAAGGTTCTACAGTGCCTCTATTAACCAGCAGCGCAGACTTCTCCACTGTGGAGTTTTTCCCCTTTGAAAGCATTTCATTCTGACTGTTGTTCACAGCAAGACAGTGGATGGGATGGGCTTTGGCTACTAGTACTTTCAGCTACTAGTTCCTATGTAATTCAATAGAACTTTTAAATTAGTGTGTTAATATTTACATTTGTTCAATTTCTAACTACCGTTTGCACAACACTTGTCATTGTGGATGACAAAAGTGCATTATTTCCCCAGGAAATCCCGTGAAGAATTCCATTCTAATAATTAACTGAAGTCTTATCTGAATCTACTCTGTTGCACCTTATCTCTGCTACCACAGATATTAAATTATTATTCCTTTATTTGAAATCTCTTATGTTGTTGACTTTTCTCTTGTTTAGTCCAAACAATTCTAACTTATCATATTTTCAATATCTGTCATAGGATTCACATACACAATGCAGATATCTGAAGTTTAATTTTTCTCCCTTCACATCTGTCCTTTTCCCTTCTCCAAGTCTCTCTTTCCTGAGCAAGTTTCATCTCTTCATATTGATAATCTGATTCCATTAGTTACCTACCTAGGTCTGTTAGACCAACTAACAAATAGCTTTTTATTTTATAAAGACTTGCAACACTACTTCGTTTTTCATACTTTTGTAATTTACATTACCTGCATACCAGCTAGCTCAGCTACCATTCTTCACACTGCCACTTTGAACTCTTAGAAGATCTCTGTCCTTTGACCTTAATTTCACAACTTTCAGGAGGGCACTTCTGTTCATAGCTATATGCAAGATTTTTTTAATTTTTCCCAATAAATTCTTAATCATGTATTATTTACTAAGTATGTCATTGTGAGTAGTATCTTCATACCTTAAGAAGCCAAAGCCCCAATGATGTTGGTTTGATTGACAGCAATCCAGCCTCTGCAAACCCATGCATTCTTGCAAATATTCCTTTTAGGAAGCACAGTGGTTTTAATAACCATGTCTTGAGCCTTGTCAAAAACAAGAAATCTCATTCCATTGTGGTTAGTTGTAACAATCTTTCACTATCTACAGTTTGTTTCCATACATCTTTCTTTCTCACGCTGACTTTCCAGTTTCCCAGGACATTTCTGATGCTCTGCCTTGGAAAACCATCATTTACTGTCAATTTTTTTTTTTCACAGAATGCATCTGCTATTTCACCATTTGCTATTTAATTGCTTATTGCTGTTACTTTAGACTATTATTTGTGTTGGCCAAGGGCTGCAGTAAAGACTGGGGACACATTTTGTCAGGTACTGGCAGTGCTACACATAGAAAAGCCTGAAATGATGCTTTCTTATGTCACACGAGGGAATTCCAAAGAGCCTCCAAAAATTCTTGGTTTCCCTCTCCCAGAATGCTTCACTGAGGCCTTCCTGAGTAAATTTGCCTGGCAGCAGGATAATTTCACAATAATCTGGTATTATGAAATGCCTGAGAAATATTTTACAACACACAAAACATTGGCAAGTTTTAATCCCCATTCCTGGCTTCATTAAAGGTAAATTGTACTGCATATAAGTAAATTGACAATTTGTTGGTAAATGCAGCAAAAAGGAAAGAGATCCTACTGAAAACTGACTGCCTGATTATTATTTCTTAATTAAGAATTAGGTGCACTGTGCGGGACTGCAAAAGGTCCCAGTCAGGAGTTTGGTTTTCAGTGTGTCAGAGGCTATTCAAACTATCAGGAAAAACATCCTTTCTGTTCCACAGGTTTAACAGTCTATTTCTAAATCAGTGGCTGTGCAGCACTGAATTGTAGATATGCATGCAGAGATTTGCTTGTTTTTCTGAGTGAGGGAAATGAGGTAGAAGAAAATAGTTTAATTTCAATGGGAAGATTCTTGCCAAGGATTACTATTTTCATGTGCAACAGAAAATCTGCACCTTGACACGTTGTAATACGACTCTTGCAAACGTTCTCTCAACTCTAAGTCAAATTGCTTAAATTGCAAAATGATTCATCAGTTCTAAGTGGGATTCTCATGCTCAACTGAAATGCCTTGCATAAAGCAGACTGAGCTTTTGAAAATATTTTTTCCTCAGGGACTGTATTAGTGTTTGGTCGGAGCTTTTTTCCTGGTCAGTTGCCTATCTTATTGTAAGGGTCTTCACGGGAGTGCGACACTGGTTTCCTTTCCAGCTGATCCTTTGCTCTTAAGGAAGCAATCTCTGTCATTCATCAGACAGACTGAGAACACAGTGGTACAAACTAATAATACCAAACAGCAGTGTAATTTCCTATGGGGAAAACATATTTTCTGCTGGTAATTATTGCCAACAGCAATCTTGGAAATATCGTATAACATTGTTTAAAACATCAAACAGAAGGAACTGCTTAGTGTCAAGGATGACTAAAGCAGGAACATGGGCATCCACACATGCACACACACATTAGTTAAAATGTTGATGTTTAGAGGCCTAGAAGATGTAAACATTGACTTTTGGTGCTGTTCAGTTTACACTTGAATTTAGAATGAAAATATACTAATTAATACAGAATGATTAACACAAATAGGCAGAACTAGCTGCATTTGTTACGACAGATTTATTTAATCTCCTTGGTACTAAAGCTGCAGAAAGATCAGAACTACACAAGAAGATCGGTCAGCTGTGCTTGAGGAAGTGTACTGATGGCAAAAAATAAACAAGTTGTTCAACAATAATATTCAGGTGCTTTACAAACAATAGATGCTTTGTTAAGGAGTGTGAAAAACACTAATTTACTTTGTGTGATGAAGCATGTGCACTAGAAGTGAGCTGTGTGCCCGAAACTGAAATGTCTGTGGACTTAATCCTGCCCTGAATTACTTGGAAGCAACTCCCATTATCTTCAAATGACAGAATTAGCCCTCAGCTGGGGAAATTAATCTTCAGTTTAAGTTTTCACACAGAGAACAGTTGGCTGGGATAGGGAGATATCTGCTCTGTTCCAGATTTTTGGTTATAGCAAGTATCTGCTCTCTTCTTCTGTAAGAGGGAAGGGATGGGACTGGTGTTGGTGGTGCTTCGTCCTTCAGAGAGAAGACAGGATGGAAAGTGTGCAGCAAGTCACCATTCCTACACTGTGCTTTCTGCAAGGGCTCTACTGGGAATACTGCTTTCCTAGACAAGTGTTGAAACCACTGATTCGCTTTATGGAGATCTGTTTTAAGTGGCTTTCTGGATTAGAAGGTGATGCTGAATTCCCTTGTGGATGCCGGATGGAGCTCAACAACTTGAGTACTCCCTCCTGTGAATGTGGTGAACTCCTCTGAGGTGGAGTGGATTTAATAGGTAAGAAAGCTCATTGTATATGCACTTAATCATTGCTCTAACCAGTAAGCAATCTTGTGAACTGGAATTGCTCAAGACAAACCAGCATTTCCTTCAAAGACCCATAACAATGCTATACAGAGATGTTCATCGTGTTAAAGTTAGGAGAGCAGACAATGAGCACTTGTGGATGTCGTCCTGACAAGAAGCAAAAGCAAAGCATGTCATGGATGGATAATCTTTTTTTAGGAAAGACAGGCCAGCAAGGCCAGGTGGTCAGGTTGCTCTTTATGTGAGAGAGTAACTAGAATGAATCGAGCTCCACCTGGGGGTGAATGACGATGGAGTGGAGAGCTTGTGGGTGAGAATTAAGGGCCAGGCTAATATGGATGACGCTATTGTGGCTGTGTATTATAAGCCACCTGATCAGAAGGAGGAAGTTGATCAGGTTTCCTCAAACAACTGGAAACAGCCTTATGATTCTGGGCACAGGTTCTACGGGGGACTTCCACCATCCTGATATTTCTTGTACTAGCAGCATGGCCAGGCATGCACAGCCCAGGAGGTTCCTGCAATGTATTGAAGATAACTTTATAATGCAGGTGGTAGAGGAGCCAATGAGGAGAGGTGGGCTGCTGAACTTTTGACCCTCATACAGTTTGATAATGATACACAGCTGGGAGGAATGGCTGATGCACCTGAATGCTATGCTGCCATTCAGCAAGACATGGACAAACGGGAGAGCTGGGTGGAGAAGAACCTGATGAGGTTCAGCAAGAGCAAGTGTAGACTCCTGCAGCTGGGGAGAAATAACTGCATGCATCAGTACAGGTTAGAGAGATGACCTGCTGGAGGTAAGCTTTACAGAGAAGGATCTTGGTGTCCCGGTAGACAACAAGTTGGCCATGAGCCAGCAGTGAGCCTCTATGGCCAAAAAGGCCAATGGTATCCTGGGGAGCATTAAAAATAGCATGGCCAGCAGGTCAAGGGAGGCGATCCTTCTCCTCATTCTGCTTTGATGAGGCCACATCTGGAGTACTGTGGAGTACACTAGAAAAAGTCCAGCTGAGGGTGACAAAGATGATTTAGGTCCTGGAGCATCTCCGATACGAGGGAAGAATCACAGAATCACAGAATCACCTGGGTTGGAAGGGACCTCAAGGATCATGTAGTTCCAACCCCCCTGCCTAGCAGGGCCACCAAACATACACATTCAGATCAGGTTGCCCAGGACCCCGTCCAACCTGGCCTTAAACACATCCAAGGACGGGGCATCCACAACCTCCCTGGGCAGCCCGTTCCAGGGCCTAACCACTCTCCTTGTAAAGAACTTCCCCCTAACATCCAACCTAAATCTTCCCTCCTTCAACTTGGATCCATTTCCCCTAGTCCTGCTGTTGTCAGCCCTTTTGAAGAGTTTACTCCCCTCATGGGTGTAGGTTCCCTTCAGGTATTGATAGGCTGCAATGAGGTCACCCCGCAGCCTTCTCTTCTCCAGGCTGAACAAGCCCAACTCCCTCAGCCTGTCCTCATAGGGGAGGTGCTCCAGCCCCCTGATCATCTTAGTCGCCCTCCTCTGGACCCTTTCCAAAATCTCAATGTCTTTCTTGTACTGAGGGCTCCACACCTGGACACAGTACTCCAGATGGAAGGCTGAGAGACCTGAGTGTGTTCAGCCTAGAGAAAACTGAGAGGAGATATGATCAATGTTTATAAATATCGAAAGTGCTGGAGGCATTTGGATGAGGCCAGACTCATTTTAGTGGTGTGTAGCTATAGGACAAAGACCAATAGCCAAAAACCGGAACATAGGAAATTCCACACAAATATGCTAAATAACATTACAGTGAGGGTGACAGAGCACTGGAACAGGTTGATGAGGTTGTGTAGCCTCCTTTGGAAATATTAAAGACTTGTATGGATGACTACCTATGCAAGAGGCTGTAGGGAACCTGTTTTAGAAGGGGCATTGGACTCAATGACCTCTAGAGGTCCCTTCCAACCCCTGATTCTTTGATTATGTGTGAAATATTGTGTTAGCTGAGTATAGGAATTATATACAGATTGTGTTGCCCTTAGTTACATGGAATACATTAGAATCATAGAATCACCAAGGTTTGAAAAGACCTCTAAGATCATCCAGTCCAATCGTCCACCTATCACCAATAGGTCTCACTAAACCATGTCCCTCAACACAACGTCTGTTTCCTGAATGCCTCCAGGGTCGGTGAGTCCACCATCTCCCTGGGCAGCCCAGGACCTGACCACCCTTTTGAGGAGTATTTCCCAACATCCATCCTGAATCTCCCCTGGTGCAACTTGAGCCATTCCCTCTAGTCTATCACTAGTTATAAGGGAGAAGAGGCTGACTTCCATCTCACCTCAATCTCCCCTCAGGTAGTTGTAGTCCTCAGTTTTGTAGACATTAATCTCCAAAAAACTTTAAGATACAAACTGTAGTTTCCCCATGAATATGGCATAAGCATGTGCTTAAGTACTTAGCTGGGACTGCAGAATATATACGCTATCTTGAGAACAGACTTCAATTAATCAAGTGAAATTCCCAGCCACTGAACATAACTATGACAGAACCATGAGCTCTACTTTCAATATTACTTGGAGAAATTTAAGCAGACATCTCTCAGGGAAAAGGCATAGTCTACTGTGGGATCTTTTACCTGAACTCAGGGTGTTTTGTATTGAGCCTTAGGAAAACAAGGTGACAACAGGCAGATGACAGTGGGTAATAAAAAGCAACTGTAGCTGCTAGCATTTAACTGGCATATACTTATTTTCAACATCCTTTCCACTTTGCTGATTACCCTTTCCTTTCAATGCCATTTGCAAGGTATTGCTAGACTCCTTGCAAGTCTGTGGGAGTAAATCAGATCCCTAGGGATGAAACCGCACCAGGGGTAAATAAACAACCTCCCCTTCCCAAGCCAAATCCCAAATGGGCCTCACATTTCATGGAAATTATCAGCAGTTCCACTATCAAAACATTCACGCCTTATGAGTAATATTTATGATGGGAGTCTTTTACATTGAGTTTTTCCCCCAAGAAGAGGAATAATTAACAGAAATAAAACCAATGAGAAATTTCCACATTATTACTATTATTTTCACAAGATTTTCACAGGAAAGTAAAAGGTTTTGCAAGTAATAAAAGTCCTTGTTAAATGTCTTTCTTTCTTTTGGAAATGAGGTAAATTATGAAGCAGATTGACTTTAAAAATAAATAGGACTATAAATATATAAAAGTCATTGCTTTCCTGCAGTAATTTAATATAAGCATCCTACTTTTAAATGGGGAAAACTTTAGTTCACTCCCAGAAAGAATAAAGCAGATGTGAGCTTTTTCCATCGGCTGAAGTGCAGCCTTGGTAAGGTGAGTTGTCCGACAACATTAAACAAACATTTTAGTCAGGCATCACACAGGAAAATAAACAGTAGCAGAGGAAACATGAAAATATTAAAGGCTGTTATTCTTTGGCCCCTTTTCCTGTGAAGCAGGTGATAAAATATTACTATGTTTCCACAGGTAAGGAAACACTCTTAAACACTCTGCAGAAATACATATTACGATCATCACTTAAAATGTCAGAAGTGGATAGGACTCAACTGTGACAGCACACAGGAGCCTGCAGGGAAACACGGCAGGAGCAGGACAAGGGGAAATGGTTTTAAGCTGAAGGAGGGAAGATTTAGGTTGGATGTCACGGGGAAGTTCTATACCAATGAGTGGTGAGGGGCTGGAACAGCTGCCCAGAGAGGCTGTGGGTGCCCCGTCCATCCCTGGAAGTGTTCAAGGCCAGGTTGGATGGGGCACTGGGCAGCCTGGTCTGGTATTAAATGGGGAGGTTGGTGGCTGGGGGTTGGAGCTTCATGATCCTTGAGGCCCTTCCAACTCTGGCCATTCTGTGATTCTGTGAGCAGCTTTAGCACACTGGGTCAGACTGTGGGCTGTCTACAGCAGCCTTCTCACCCTATGCTGGCATCCTGTGCATTGTGCTGGCAATTTCTGCTCTTCATGAAGTTCTGTTCACCTATACATCGTCTCTGAAAATCTATACAAATTTAGCTATAAAAGTAAAAAAAATATCCTTAGAACGATTTCTTCATTGTAGGCAGAAGTTTACCTATGTACCTGATGAGGTTTCTGCAAGTTGCTCATGATGAACATGTCTAAATATATATTTATAAGGCTAAACTAGTGGTCAAGAAGGTTTCAGATCTAAAACTTTTGCCTTGAGATGTACCTCAATGAACAGTTCTGCCTATGATCAGCTACGGGATTCAGGGCAATGGCTCAGTGCTTGTCTTGAGCAATGCTCCTTGATGCTCACTGGTTGTCTTGAATATCAAGTTATTTTTAAAATGTTTTTGATATAAAATGACATTGCTATTTCAATGTACACAAAGAAGATAACTTTGACTAATACTACATAAACTGCTAGTAATTAAAAAAAACACAGATCCCACAGATGAAAGTAGAATATAATATGCAACGTCCCCTTGGCCTGACATGCCTCAATGGAGAGTTTAGTTCCATACAACTCCAATCAAAAGAGCTCTGCCTTCTGTGCTAGAGTTAGAAGGGCTCATTGCATCTTCCATTCCTTTTAAGAGTTCAATTTTAATTTCAGTGTGAGAAAACACCATTGTACATAGCTTTCTAAAGAACCCATTAGAGTGAGCAAAGTGCTTATTTCACCATTTCACATGACTTTGTTTATAAAATGCTTGCCTAATACTTTAAAATAATATATAGCTCTGAAAAATATCAATTGAATAATTGGAATGGCTCAGGATTGTCAGAAAAGTAATGCCACACACTGCCCTTACCTGTGTATTTTAGTTAGATAGGTATTTCTACAGCAATTTAGCCTCAAAGTAGTCTTCTCCAAAAATTTCCTGTTTTTCTTGTCAGGAAGTGGAAGCGAAGATGTGAAATGAGTTTTCAAATAAGGTAGGAAGTACACAATAGGACTATGTCAGCAGAAACCAGCAATTGTAAATTTTAATGCAGTGAAAGCTTAGGATATCTGCCTGTCCTTCCAGCAGCAAGGGTACAACTCAGAGGACACTGCTTTCTGATGCCAGCAGCAAGATGAAGAGCCAATAGCTACAGAGTGGCAGTACAGACAGTTTGGGGCACCACAATATAAGAAGGACATAAAAATATTAGAGAGCATTTGAAGGAGGGCTATGAAGATGGTGATGGATTTGGAGGGCAAATTGTATGAGGAGCAGATGAAGACCACTCAGTATCATATTTAACATCTCTTTGTTTAAGAAGAGAGAACTGGAATAGATCTCAGGATATGATAACTCCCAAGATGGGGATAATTCAAACATAGCATTAAATTTGCCAGTTGGAGACAAACAACTGAGTTAACACAAAATCTTATATTCCATCATCATAGAAGTCTGCAGTAACTAGAAGCCTTCATTTCACTGGCTTTTGATACAGATTTGTCTCCCAGATGCTACTTGCTAGTTCAGAAAACTCTATCCCATGATAGAACTCCCTCCTCTGTGGCATTTCAGGCATGTAATCTTGCCATCCTGTACAGATAAAGAACAGAAGTAGCCTAGATTCTCTCAGCTGGGAATCTGATCTCTCACACAGGATTGTGGACTGTATGCAGTTTCCTAACTTAGGCTTCAAAGTAGTTTGCCTAACATTGCCTTACCACTTTTTTTCTCTGTAAAACGAATGAAATACAAACCCTCTACATGAAATCTGAATGCCTTCACATTTGGTGCAAGACAGGGTTTGAATCTAATCTGTGGCACTTTATCTTCACTCCTTGTTTTTTTACTACATCTCTTGGACTCATAAATTAAAATGAAAATCTACTGTCTCCAGCTTTCATTTGTGTGACAGCCGAAGCCTCTCTGAAACTTTCATTTCAGATTTCTGAGTTCCCCCCTCCCCAACCTGCATGAATTCCACAAAGCAGACCTTTCCCCCTCTCCATCGCTCTCCAGATTTCTGTATTCCCCTGTATGAATAGGTTAAACAAACAGGGAGATTCCTCAAGGGAAGTCATAGGTTCAAGACCACAAAGGACAACCACGTTTGGGCCAGTTGGAGGTTTTTCTTGCTATTGTGCTTATCTGTATCTTCCCTGTCATCCAGACATTAACCTCTGACCTGTGAGTCCGCCTCTCAAAAAAGCCTTGCAGTGTTTACCTATTATGTAATGTCTGTGCTTTTGTGGAAATTGTGCAGAAACAAATGGAGGAAGTTTGCCAGTCAAACTGGTGGACAATAAATCCTGTCCTATGTAGACAGAATGGTTTACTGTCACTGTAAGTCTGCTACTGGCATCTGTCACCAAAGAAATGTTTACAAATTTCAAGAGGCTGGAGTGTCAAAGAGTTCCAGTACTGAACAACTATACAATATTTGTGGAATAACCATTGCTGTACAGTACAGGGGTATCCTTGTATTCAGCGTGAATACACAGAATGACAGTTCAGATAACTTAAGGTCACTAATATTCAATTTTTCTGACTATTCATCCCAGACATTCAGGAATGTAGGCATCCCAATTCCAGTTAGTTGTCATACTTTTTCTGCTCTAAAATTTCTTTGCCAAAAGCTTAAAACCCCAAACTGTCTTCAGATTCCTTTGCTTACTTCCAATAGGTTCATTTGTATTTTCACATCTATATTCTCTATGTAGATATAATATATATATATATATTCTCTATATTTACCTCTATATTTTATTTTGTCTCTATATTCTACCCTACAATCACTTTTCTTTGCAATCCCTGCTCTCTCTCCTCTTTCTGCATTATTTCCCCTTTGGGACTAGACTTTATATCCCATTACCTTTCTGGACAGTGTAATCACAATGCTTCTGCTGTTCGACTGGGATTTCTCCATTCTGTCAGTTGTAAAATTGGGTCAATGGAAAGCTTAGTTTGGATAAGAAGTGGGAGCAAACATAATCTGGAACAGTGGGATAGACAAGTAATACAATTCTTCCTTCACAACACCCTAGCCTCTCTGACTGTTTCACTGAGGGCCAGACTTTATTGCCACTGAAGGGATCTTTTCATAGAATCATAGAATCCCCAAGGTCGGAAAAGACCTACAAGATCATTCAGCCCAACCATTCACTTATCATCAGTATTTTCCACTAAACCATAACTCTCAGAACAGTATCTAAAGGTTTCCTGAACACCTCCATTGCAATGATTCAACCACCTTCCTGGGCAGCCCGTTTCAGCACTTGACCACTCCTTCCGAGAAGAAGTTTTTCCTAGTGCCCATCCTGAATATCCCCTGGCACAACTTGAGGCCGTTCCCTCTAGTCCTGTTGCAAGTTATGTGGGAGCACTTCATCCCATTGGCCTCAGCCCCGCTATCCAGCCTGTCCAGATCCCTCTGTATGGCCTTACTACTTCCAGGCAGATCAACACTTTCTCCAAACTTTTTTTTGTCATCTGCAAACTTACTGAGGGTGCACTCAATGCCATCATTCAGGTCACCAATAAAGATACCTAACAGGACAGGCCTGACCCCTGGGGAACACTACTTATGACCATGATCACCACTCATGACTCTTGATCTCAATGGGAACAGCACTAGGTCTTATAGTTCCACTGCAATTAAGTTTTCAAGCCTCATTTACTTTCAGAGGAGAGAAAACATTGTTGTGACTAAGCTTTGGATGTGGTAACAAATCCCTGGCAGGTTGGTTTGTTTTAGCGGACGTACTAGTCTTAAGGAAACTTTTACCATCTTTTCTGCCCTTAATCACAGCTTTTATTACAATTACAGTAATGCAACAGACATACATGCCAAAGGCAATATGTGTATTTTTAATGAGTTGACATGCAACCTTCCCAGAGAGGAGGAACATCTTAATTTGCTCAACATTTCTCAACCATATCTAGCAGTTTGTTAAGGGACAAGGTACAAATCAGAAAAGTATTTATCACAAATTCAGAGGTTTCACTAAGTCACAGATGGGCAGTTCTGTAGGATAGTCTCAGTTTTTGTGCTAAGCTTAGCAAAGTTTTGCTGAAGCATTACACTGCTGTCCACAAAGAATACAAGAGAAGGCCAACAGGCAATATCCAGAAAGCTTTAAGGTTATTAATCCATGCATGTGGTCCTGAGTCACTGGACTGTAAAATATCATCACATTCCAAAGATGGAATCGAAGAGGAATTCTGCCTAAGAGATGATATCACAAGCCCAGAGGAACTAGTTGCATCAGAAGGCCTATTTATTCAAGTTTTATAAGACATTGGCTCACAGGGACTTTCATTCCGGTATAATGAATTCAGTCAATAAATTGAACATAGAGATCACATCCTATGAGAACAAGCCCCTTCAGCCTGGCTTCTTGCTTCAATTTTCCTTGCAGTTTGGACACATCGGTGCACCCAGAAAAATTACCTCTGGCTGTCACGTCAGGACAGACACACTTGGGGACTGAAAAACTGAAGAGCTGGGCTCCAACAGCAGCACATCAAATCCACCCTCTTAAAATATTCCTGGCACTGCAGTGGTCTGTGCCAAACAGCACTTACAAACAATGACTGGCCACAGTTTTCTGGAGGTTAATGCAGGCCAAGGACCACTTCCACCACAATCCTCGATGCAGCTACCTGCTTTGAGAGCTAGAATTTTATCTGTGTAGACCAGAGTATTCCTGGCTTGTGGAGATATGACCCCACAGACCTTCACATACCTTTCTCCGAGACTAAACTAGCAAAGGAAGAAGCCTGAATTCCTACGGTACATATGACTGCAGAGATGTTTTCTCTTTCATCATCATAAAATTTCCATAAATTAACAGGAACTCAAACAGCAGACCATATGACTTCCATCAGGAGTTTACATTATCAACCAGCAGCCTGACTTTGTCAGGTACAGGGTGATGAAATGGAGCCACTATTCTTAGGGCAGTTTTGTACAACATAAACAGCACTGTCTGGGTTTGTCAGCAAAAACCCTGACTGCCCATCCTGCTTGCAGCCTACAGGCTGCTTGTACAACCCTAGAGGCGAGTCTTTGGTACAGAGCAGCACATTCACAGATGAGGTTAAAGGGACTTGCAAGCACAAAGTCACTCTGGCACATCTGTTCGGACGATTAGGAGGTAGAATTAACTGATAGAAGACAGAACACAACTGGAAATCTAGGAATGTGTTTTTACTACTATTAATGCAATCTAAACTTCCTTCTTGCTGTTATTACTGTGTTAGCATGTCAATTCTATTCTAAATTGTTTTCAACTGCTAGCTTACTAAAATACCTGGAGTATAGCACAATTCACGTTCTGGTTTTCATTCTAAATGTAACATAATTTATCTGAAATTATTCCCTTTCTCAAAGCTGTTCCTTTTGCTAGAACATGCAAACTATGCATACAGTGTGCCATATCATTGGAAGGACATTAATCTTCTGTCTTTGCCCAAAAAACGCATTGAAATTCTGTGCACAAAGTAAATTCTATGTGCCTCTTCAGGCTGAAGGCCTTTTCCTAAATTCACTAATGCTCCAATTCAGATTACAAAACTGACAGAGAGAAAGAGTTAAATCAAGGCTTAATGAAACTTATGTGGAGAAACCTTTGTGAAACTGATTACTAATTTATTTCACTACCCAGTATGAAGGAAATGCAAAAAGTAAGGAGGGATGAATAAAGATCCACTGCAAAACTACGGTTTAATCACATGAGATACTGCTAAAAGTATACAGGTCAGGGCTTTCTTAACAAATATAGATGCTTTGGGGAACTATTTCATTTGTTATTTTTCCTTGAAGACTTTTTTTTTTTTGAATTGACAAACCGAGATTTTCCTGTAGTCTTTAATTTTAGAGAATTTTCCAATTCACAATTTATTCGTGCTTTAGTACTAAGCTTTTGTCTGCAAAAAGCCCAATCTACCTTCGCTAAACGAGAGCGACACAAAAGCTGAGGCAACCACCAAACCCCACGTGCTCACCGATGCAATCCACGCTGAAGAGATTTACGGAGGTCGTTATGGAAGATTCATCGCAGGTCTTCATGCCCCGCAGAGCAAAGCGCACGAGGGAGGCCTTGACGCCCTCGGGCAGGAAGGACAGCAGGTAGACAGGCATGTAGAGGGCATAGCGCAGCTTGCACAGCAGCGGGGTCATCAGCTTGCCCTGTGGAGACTGGGCCATGCGCTCTATCGTGGGAAACAGCAGCACGGAGCGGAGGACCTGTGCGACCAGGAGAAAATGAGAGTCAGCAACACCTGCGGCACCCAACCAAGCCTTGCAGGCGCCGTCACCCGGCTGCCACTTGGGTTTGTCACATGCAGGCATATAGATAGGCTTATTGAGTGCTCTGAGCACAGAATCGTAGCATTACTTGAGTTGGGAGAGACCCTTAGAGGTCACCTGGTCCAACTCCCCTGCAACAAACAGGGACACCTACAGCTCCATAGGTGCTCAGAGTCCTGTCCAGCCCGACCTTGGGTGTCTCCAGAGTTGGGGCATCCCCCACCTCTCTGAACAACCTGTTCCAGTGCCTCACCACCCTTATTGTAAAAAACTTCTTCCTTATATCCAGCCTCTATCTGCCCTCCTTATGTTTGAAACCATTTCCTCTTGTCTCATTACAATGGACTCCACTGAAGAGTCTGTTCTCTTCTTTCTTATGATAGAGGCTGAAAGCCTGCTCCCATCCAAAGATGGCTACCATCTTAATGTTTTCCAAAGACAAAGTTAGGTTGGGAAATGTGGTCTAAGGATGGGAGCACACAGTGGGGAGCCCATCTGGGACAGAAGGCACCAGTGTCCAGCAGGCACTGCCCCACCAGAGGGCAGCAGGCAGCCCCACATCCAGTATCCGGACTGTCTGACAGCACACAGGATTGTCAATGGGCAGCTCCATATCAATATTCCTGGTAAGGACAGGAGCATGAGAGCACAACCCCACCACAGATGTACAGTGATGCACATCACTGCTTTTAGCATGCTAGAGTGAAAGATATGTGTTTTAAAGTGAGTATTTTACATTGTGATAACAGAATACACGGCAGCCTTAAACTAGCATAAAAGTAATTAAAAATGCCACCCACAGTAACTAAAAGCAAATTTATGTATGCACTCTCTATTATACCTCCATGTTATCAAACCAACATTCTCAAAGAATACTTGCTGCTCTTTCCTGGATGTGAAACATGACTACAATAATTCATATACGAAAAAGCCTCAAAGATACACAGCTACTGTCCCTAACAGAAGTATCAAGAAGGCAAAATAAGAGAGATTTTGGATATTGCATTTGCAGATAATTAAGTATAAACCACAGTGATTTGTTGGCAGCTACCACAGATATAAAAAGATGCAGTTATATATGCAGTTATATAGATGTCTGTTTGCTGCATATATCACTCTACAGATTGCACAAGTTAGATTAATATGTTAAAAATATTCTAGAACTATTTCAAAATGAATGTCTTTGCTCTCCAGTCAGCCCCAGCTCATGCACCTGTGAGCAGCATCATGCTTTCACAACAAGATATTTACAAAATCTGGGCATTGTACCACAGCAAAGTAATTCAGGAAATATCAGTAACTTGCCTTACTGGACTTTCCACAGTATTTTAAATGCAGACTTTCAAAGCATTATTTATAGCCAATACAGAACTATTTTAAGAAATCCTTCCACTTTTCAGCTAATACTGCTTTGGTTGTAGACAAAGAAAAATAAATTCTCAGGGAAATCAGCCCTGGGCCTCTTTTTATTAAAGGCAACCAGCAGCTGAAGTACAGGAACGCAAGACTTGTACTAAATTATATGGCAGTTTCGTGATATTTCAGCTAGGAGCTGAACTCCAGCTCTTGTGATCTAAAGCAGATTTGACCTGTGTTCCCAGGCAAACATTAATCCTTTGACATTACAGTTTATAGATACAGGATTAGTTGCTTGGAGTGCTATACTAACCACTGGGGGAAGTCACTAAACCTTGGAGGTAAAAGAAAGACAAACCAAGTAAGCTGTCAGAATGCCCTGTGCATTCCTGCATTTTTTAGTGGCATATAAAGTTAAAAGACGGTGGTAATATGGAGGGTAATTTTATTTAATTTCTTTCTTTACTCTCTGTCAGACAATAACATAGAAATTCAAAATCTGCATTATTCAAACACGTATCAAGTATTTCTCAGCTTAGTGCTAGATTCAGAGCCAGGATTCCAAAACACGCATTTGCCTGCAGAACTGCTTAAAGATGGAGTTCAGCTTCTTTGCAAGATGGCTGTGGATACAACAGACTTAACATCTTTTGTTATAATTACACACGTTCATAAAAGCAGTATGTTATCTTTGTGCCTTGAAATAAATGAATTAGAAATGGTCAAGTAAAATGAAGGAAAGTGGCAGATTCAAATACCTGACATCAGTTAATCATTTTTGTCTTGTCAAATGCCAAGATCTCATCCAGTTGCAATTGACACCAGCTGCAACCATGTAGTTGGCACTCAATTATATTTCCTGTTACAACTCCCAGAATTGTTGCAAACTGGTAGTTCTGGTAGCAGAGGCCATTACGTATTAAAGCACCAGGTATTATCAGAGCTATAAATGCAACTGTATATATCATTAACTAATGTGTAAGGCATAATGATCCCTCTGTATACGGAAATTCTTCTCATATGTAATAACACAAGTTTCTTGTGATAACCATCAGTTCAAAACACCAAAAACGTTACAAATATCTAGACTGAGAAACCCAAATCTCCAGGTTCAAGCTACCCCTCATTCAAAGTCTAGTGAGGCTTATTGGTTAAGCACTGGTGAAACTAGAGACACTGCTCACAGAGTCTTGAATGGATGCAGTGACTTCTGCAAGCTGGCTGGTGAACCTTCTGAAGGCAAACATGCCCTGTGCTCGTGATGCTATAGGTCACACCAAAGCCCTGTCTGCGCTTTGGTCAGCCTTCCAAAAACCATGCCTACCTTCCTGCATGATACTGAAATTATCAGTACAATTGCCACTGCTGATTGTTGTGATAATACACAGTATTCGTGAAGCTTTTTCTTTTTTTTTTTACTTGCTTGACAGTTATTTATTTAAAAAGCTATTTAAGTGCAAGATTTCAGCCCTCACGATGACACATGCATTCACAGTTAAAGTTCAAGGTGTTCCTGTTTGGCTTTGTCACCAGGCAGCTTCTGCTTTCATTATCTATTTTTAACTCTTCAAATTACATAGGGCTGAAGACAAGAAAGGTTCAAAGGACTGAAATATGATGCAGCATCTCACAAATTTTAGTGTTTTAGCCTTTATTAACAACAGAAACCTAACATTATCTGCAAGCACATCTCATAATTTAATGTGGGTGTCAAGGCAGCTCCTAGTCACTTGTCACACAGCATATCCATCACTGGAAGGATGCAGAGGATACAGCCGGAGTGTGCATTCATAGAACAAACTGCCTTAAATCCCCAACACATTTTACCTTACAATGCATGTCACAGTAGGAAGGTGTACAGACTTCGGTGTAAAGCTTTGGAGCTTTAATTTTCTCCCTCTTCATATACTTTAGTGTTTAGAACTATCAGTCTATCAACTTCAGGTGTGTATAATCTGCACAACTTTTACAAGACATAGAGATGAAGAACTACTTAGAGAAAAGTGAGCCCTCAAGAACACAATGGTGGCCAAGGAGCTCTGGTTAGGCAGAACCACTAAATCAGTATGATTCACCTCACGTCATCACTGCTTCATGGAAATATTAAATAATAAAACAAAGGTTTCCTCCAAGCTACCTACATAAAGAACTCATACATTCCTGTGCATTTGGACAACCTATCTGGCTTTTCATCTATTTAGCACAAGACAGTGGTATGAAAACTAAGAGCTATCACAGTAGGAGGATATCCCCTTTGCTAACTATGATGGGAACTCAGGCAGTTCCTTTGTATTCTAACATCCAGCATTTTCCCTTGTAAAACACAAAAAATCCTACCTGCTGGTTCATTCACTTTGCAGAGGTGAGCACATAGGCATGGCACAGGACATCCACATCCAGACAACTGCTATGACTCTCAGATCTCACTTTTTCCTACACTGAGTTTTCAGTGAACAATGGTTACTTCTACAGTTACGGATTTGCAAAAACAGTTGGAAGGTTTTTCTTTTGATTAAAATGAGAACAGAGAACAAAACATCCAACTATTGCATTTAAAACAAAATGGTTTTTATCACTGCACAATTTATTAGGCTTGAACACAGCAACATGGGATTCTTGTAAAATATTTAAATAGTTTCTATATAAAGACACCGAAAGGATGAAGATCAGATCCAGCCAACAAAACACGCTCCTATTTTTCACCAGTGTCTTTTGTTGAAAGGGCTGAAATACATCTGTCAGCTACGATTTCACATTTGTGTGGGTAATGCTTCTTGTTTTAGGGACTGGTAAGTGATTATATGAAGAATATAACATTCTTATTAAAAAATGGGGTGTCACTTAACAATCACTATTCAAAAAAGTGCTGTGATTTTCAGAGCTGTTAACTCCTGCGATGTCAATGAGAGGAGCTCAACACCTCTGAAATTCAACAGCTTTGACTACACAGAAGAAATGCAGACTGAAAATTCAGGCACCTGTGATTATGCAGACATTTAAAGTGAAAAGACAGATACGAGTATCAGAACAACAGGAGATTTTTAAAGATTTTTCTTTTCCTTCCCAGAAGAAATCCCAAGCAGGTACTGGCTAGAGCTCAACTTTGTTGGTGGCACACCTTGGCTCCCAATGTATAGGCTGTCCCTGCTCATGCTCAGATCTCTCTACTGAAGCTGTAAAATAAGAAAACTCTGATCTACTGAAAAAAATATTCCTCCTACACTATCAGAAATGAAAACTTCCCCAGAACAGACCTGATGGTTTACTCTGCTCCAGTTGTCACTGGATGCTTGCTTTGACTTGTGAGATTTTGAAGTGTTTGCTCCTGCTGCATAATTTGCTCATACTTGGGTGCAGGAACAGTTAATGCAACAACCACCAACAAAAGAACATCAGATTAGGATTCCACACCATTTACGCAACACGCAGCCCACAGCAGCCCTAGAGACACAATCAGCTGGCAGCAGCAGGAAGCAATCCATTACTTTTTATATGAGAGCCACTGCGCTGACCCATGGCAAAGAACGCAGCACCCCAGCATAGCTCTGCAGGCACACAGCCCTGACCCGTACCAAGAGCTGGATGTGGGAAGGAGGCAGGACTTCAAATCATAGGGCTGGGAAGAAAACAGGAGCAACTTTTACTTTAAAAACCTTCAAAAAAGCCTAAAAGAAGCAACAGCCATTTCACCGTCAAACTAACACTTCTTTTAATGTATCTCGTTCAGCCCATGTATTAGTTTATTATTCCTCTGTTGTGCTGGCAAGGGAAAAGCTATTATCTGTCAGGTGAAACCTAGTAAATTTTTCAAAGATAACATAATGATGCACTTACTGGTAATCTACAGCCTACCCTTGACACAGAGTGCCACATTAATCACAATTTCTTTTCCTTGGTCTGCAGAGAAGTGTAGGCAAAACAGTTTGGGTCAGGGGAGTGCATCCTGCTTTATTAGCACAGCTGTGCTCTGAGGATTTCCAGGAAAACAAGCAGGGCAAAACAGCAGGCGCTTGCCTACACCTTCCCTGCCCAAAACAGGGCTTCCTAGGCTTTCCACTTCACTTTGCTGTCGCTTTTCTAAACACACTCTTCTTTTTTTTTTTGTCTATGTCAACAATGAATTCTATTTTAAAATCTTCAATAATTTCTTAGAATCATAGAATTATTTGAGTTGGAAGGGATCCTTAAAGGTCACCTGGTCCAACTCCCCTGCAATGAACAGGGACACCTACAGCTCCATCAGGTGCTCAGCCTGACCTTGAGTGTCTCCAGGGATGGGGTGTCCACCACAGATCTGGGCAACTTGTTCCATTGCCTCACTATCCTTACTGCAAAAAACATCTTCCTTATATCCAATCTAAGCATCCCCTCCTTACATTTGAAATCATTTCCCTTGTCCTATCACAACAGACCCTGCTGAAGAATCCATCCCCTTCTTTCTTGCAGCTCCCTTTTACATACTTCTTCAGCTGCTCATTTGAAATGCCATTTTGTTTGCTATATCAGCACAATGTCACAGCTTGATATAAAGAAAACCAAATAGTTTCATTATAGCAAATGAACTGAACAGTGAACAGAAGTTGCAAAAAATAGTTTCAGTCCTAGTGTGAAGTAATTCCATATGATGTGAACTTTCTTCCATTTTACCTTCTTGAGCTCCTGTGATCCCAAATGAATGTGTGGCAATATTAAACAAGTAACAGAACAAATATCTCCAACACAGTTAACAAAGTATACTAAAACTGAAAATTCCAGAGTATTTATAACAATTTATCCCCCAGACATGTCTTAGCACACTCACTTTGTATCTTACAATCATGGAATCATTAAGGTTGGAAAGACCACTAAGATCCTCTAGTCTGACCATGGACTGACCATGCCTGTCACCGCTGTACACCACATCTCCCAGTGCCACATCCACCCTTTTCTTGAACACCTCCAGGGATGGTGACTCCCCCACCTTCCTAGGCAGCCTGTGCCAATGCCTCACCACTCCTACTGAGAAGAAATTTTTCCTACTATGCACCCTAACTCAGATAGATGGCTGTACATCAAAATGCATACTGTTAAAGAGAAAGATTAAAATCAACTGGATGAATCCAAACAATATTGCCTAAGACTTAAAACACTAGAATATAAACATCAAACGTCCTTTTAAGAACCAAGCATAAACACATGCAAGCAGTCCTTAAGATTCATTTACCAAATGGACTTCAGGATGAATTTTTCTCCCTAAGTTCTGTGCTGTTAGCTGTAAGGCCCGGTCTCTGTGTTGGGCACATGCCAGATCCAACACATGCACACACCTCATGCACACACTGCTCACATACATCCTTCTAATTCTTAGCTGAAACCTAAGGATCCCCATCCAGCATGCTGGTTACATGAATATTAATGACAACTTTCACAAAAAGAGCAAATTCATAATCAGACACAGTGAAGCAGCACAGAGCTGAGCTATGGCCCAAATAAGAGTACAGCAGTTTTCAGTACAGAAATAACCCAAGGTTTATCATATCAGAGGGAATAATTATTGATTATTTCATATATATTTCCCCGTGTATGCATTCTATAAAGATGAAGATGAAACCAGAAGAAGCATTTTAACTGCCTAAACTTGCAGCTCCCAGTTCACATTGCAGCCTCAGTGCTGGTACATTTAACAGGGCCAGGTCCAAGGTTCCAGAACTGCAACTTTTTATTATGTTCTCTGGCATGATTTTGGCCAAAGCCAGTCAGCACCTTCCCTGATGTTGTCTGGGAACAGGTTAGATGGTCTTGTTTGGTCTTGGATGTTTCAGAATTATTAAGCATCACTTCATACTCCATGTATAGTGTCTATAAAGCGTATGCCAAGACAAAAACAATGCAAACTGTCACAATTAACATCAGTACGTGATGACTGTGAGTGCACCGAGATACTACACAGAAAATAAAATTTGGTAGAGTTAATTTTAGTATTTTATTTGGTTAATTTTGGTATTTTAATTCTCAGGTCGTGGAACAAACTCAAAAACAAGTTAATCTTACACAAGGAGAAGAAATACATCACAGATATCAGAGGAAGGTCTGCTTCCCTGCGAGAAGGCTAAGATTGTATTCTATGCTCCATATCCTAAGAGGAAAGGTTTCAATCCAAAAACAGCCACCAGTAAAACATAATGAAGAGCTTGGATGATAACATTTCTGAAGGAAGTTATGTTAATGCAGAGTAACACGAATAGCTTGTCAAAATGGGAGCAAAGAGATAATGGTGCTGTAAGAAATAACTACTATTTTGTGGATTATAAATGTGAAAGGTGAGAAACTAAATTAAATGCACAGGATGCAGGATGAGGAAATGACAGGCTCACGGCTCTACCACAGACATGGGCACTCTTTTCTGACAAAAAACTCATCAAATTATTCAGAAAATTCCTTTTTTTTTTTTTTTTTTTTTTTTTAGCCACTGCAAAATGCTGCCAAAGAAAACCAGAGATCAATGCAGATGAAGAATTCCTTTCCTCCCACAGTTTAGGCTCCTCATTTTTCCTGCTCATCCAAACTTTTAATTCTTACAGTATGTGTCCAATAGATGAGGTTGCCACCATAAAATGCTGTGCTGACATGATTGTCTCCACAGCCTTTTCAGTCTTGTTCCTTGGCTGAATTGTCACTCAGAGGTCAAACCAGAGCCCAGGGAGCAAAAGCTGAGGCTGTGGAGAAGTGGTAGCCAAGCTCCAATCAGTGTCTCCCTCCTTGAGAGATCTGCGAAGCCAAGCAACTAGAAATTCATAACATGTTTTAACAAAATAAAATTGCCTTCATATTGTGTTGCATCACATCCTAAGTTGATCCTGAAGTTGGCAGCATGACAAGGGCTGTTTCCTGTTTGAGCACTGTTTTCCGTTTATCTTAGCTTGATGTCAAGGATGCCTCTGCTTCTTGGCATCTGAGGCACTCTTCTTTGTTCATACTTTGTGTTTTTATACATAGAATTACTTACAGTCTAATAGTTTGGGGTAGAATCTGAATCCAAACCCTATTCTGACAACAGACAAAATGAGAATTATTGGTGCGTATGAGAAAGTTCATCCTTGTTTCTCTGGGACCACAGGTACAACTCTGGTAGACCCCTTCTCATCTCTACAAGACATCATTACTGAACTGACCCTAAGGGAGCCAGTCGACTTAGGTCAGACACATCTCCAACACTCTCGGTTGCAACAAAGAGATTACAGAACTGTGGGAGATTTTGTTCTGAGAACATTACAACAGGTTGGATTCAGAATAAAATAGGATAAAATAAATTCAAACAATCATACAGCAAAACTTTTACCTAAGACCATTTCTATTTGGACATAGTCATAAAGCAGCTGCTATATGGGCTTTTCAGGAAACAGCATGCATACATATACATGCACACATATGCATTGTTTCCAAATATTTCAAAAGAATTAGCATCCTTAAAGATAGAAGGTAATTAAAGATACAGGCAACATCAACACTATTTTGGTGCAGTTGTATATAATCCTCACAATTTCACAGTATTTCACTGTATTATTAACCGGGGTAAAACATGATACATTAACTCTATGATTTTTATGGAAACATTAAATTGCAGTAAAGACGATGCTATCCTCAGTGATAGCAAACAAATCCATTTTTTGTAGCTTGCACACAAGTATAGGTAATCCCAGAAACAGAAAGGAAATTTAAGGGGAAATCTCCTTTTTAAGTATATTGGTTCATAATTTCTTGTATCTTCCTTCTGGAGTAGTGCAATGTAACACAATAGATTACAGCAACCTCACTTTTCCATTTCCCCACCCTACAGACTAATTCCCAATGCCAAATCTTTGCCTTATTTTTCATGACTTAATCAGAAAAATATTATTAGAAAAAACTTAAGGAGCTCGCTCGGCTTTCATATTCTGTTCCTGGTATATTCTTTGCCTGAAGTATGTCACTGTTTCTGGGAGTCTAAGGCATTCTTTTAGCTGCAGCACGAACACTAGCCAAGAATAGCCACGCTATTCCTTCCTAATGAAATGCAGGAGCAAAATGAATATACCAACGCACCTCACAGGCACCTCACCTCTGTTATACTTTCACAGACTATCCTGGAAATAGAAGATGGCAACACTTTAAGGTATAAATAGATGTTAACTCTCAGCTAATGATGTTTAATGTCAGGAAAACAGACAAACTCAACTTTCCAGCTGATGGAAAATGGCAGAACTCCCCCATGTAAAACAACAAAACTACAGCCAATTTGTTGGCAGCAGTTGAGATTCTCCTTAACTCAGCAGTGTATCTGGTATGGTTTTACTCCTATGCTATGCGGCAAAAAGAGAAGGATTTAGCAGGAAAAGCAATTAGTAGGATGCCCTGAAATTAAACTTAATCTACCTGCTCCACACCACTTAAAAAAATCTATTTGCTCCTAGTTTGTTGGTCTACTAACTTACATTCCTTTATATTCAACATAAATGGAATCCCAAATAAATTTCTGTGCCTTCTTCAACATCCAAATTTGACTCACTATCTACAAATATAAATAGCACATATACTTTTCAAATGAATGAAAGACTTGGGTTTATTTTTTTACTATTTCCTTTCAGATTCTACCTTTAGGCAATATTTTCATCTATCTAAAACACCCTACAGTGATCATAAGGTTCACTATGTCCTGGCACCCTCTTTACTTAACAAACACTATTCAATATTGTTTGAAGTATGGCTTTTATGCCTCGAGCCTCCAGTGTTTTCTGAATGGAAACAAAATTCAAGGACTAGCATTTTTTAAACGTATTTGTATTTCAAAGTGCCATAGTCTTAAGTGCAATGATGTGCACAGTGCACAGGCACAACGACCACATGCAATCTCATCTGAAGTTAAGTAGGCCTGAGTGATATTTGCAGCAAGGTGAGGTGTGACTAAATTTTTGTCTACTTCAAGGCCACATTCCACTGACTTAATATAGATTTGATTCTGTGCCCTATATGGTGGATTCCTATAACTGAACTCAGTGCACCAGCTGTATGAAGAGCTGGTGCAAAAGATTTAAAAGAGATTTAAAATGGGAATCTCAATCAGGCTTATTAACTTTGCATAATATTATTGGGAGTACAGTCAAACCTGTTCTGCAGAGTTCAATAATGGAAGAACTACGATGGAATGAAAACAACTGTATCTTTCAATAGCACAGTGAGAGGAATGGAAATTTTGGTATTGTCAAACTTCAGCTGCTAACAGTAAGAAACTATCTTTACTGACACTGCTGGTGATAAGCAGAATAACTGAAAGGACAGAGCCCTAAAGAAACTGTGGCAAGCCCAATGTCCTACTGAACGCTACTGGTCCCACATGATTTCATGTACTGTAAGGCAATGAGAGTGAGCTTGGTTCTACCAAAACTAGTGGCAAAATTTCTATCAATTTACTTAATTCTGCCTAGTTAATAAATTCAGATTAAATAATTTATCAGTTATTAAATATGACTGTTTACAGCCAATCTCACAAAAGCTATGATATTCTCAGCCCTGAATACTAAGATTCTCTCATTGTCCTTATACAGACAGACAAGGGCTAAGACTCCCCTAAGACACCTATTGTAGTAGTCACAGAGTATCTTCTTGGATTGAGAACTAAATTGAGAACTCTGACCATTCAATTTTAAAACCATAAGCCAAGAATAAGTCATACCTTGTGCCCTGGGCTGCAGGTCCCCCTTTCAAAAGGATGTCAGTATCTCTCTTAACACCTAACTTCCAACGCTGAAACCTGTCTAATGGCAACAGGAAAGGGACCATCCACATCTCACCTTAAAATGAGTCATGGCACAAGAAAAAATAATCTGTTGTTTCACATTACTTGAAATATTTTCCAAAAAGAAGCACTTCTAGAATTTTCCCAGTCAAAGTCCAGAATTCTGCTAAACATACAAAAGACTACAACGCAGAAGTGCTCCCTACAGACACCAGAAACTACTTCTCAATAGGTCAGCTCTACGTATTGAACTAGTGGCAAATTATTAAAAATATTAAAAATATTAAATACACAGACTGTTCATTGCATTTACTAGTCTCACAGGGCTGAAATGCAAATTACTCTGTACTACAAATATTTGGGTAACTGAAGACTTGCCCAAAATGTTTAAAAGAAAAAAAAAAAAAGCCTTTTTATGGGTTAAGGTAATAATGAGAAAACTGTTCTCCCAAAAAGCTGTATCTTATTGTTGGACTGAAAATAGTTTAATAGAGAAAATGTTCATTGACAGAGCAGTATTTTACATTGAGAATTAAGCCCCATCAAAGTGGGCAATATCATTCCATCTACAAGGAAAGTGCCAAAGGAGACAGCCAAAATTTGCAACGGTGCGATAATACCGGCAGGGATGGATTTGTTGCTATTATGATTAAAGCATATAAACAGAAGAAGATTAGGAGGGGTGAGAGTGAAAAGAGAGGAAGAATAGTTTATTGGTTGGAAGAAGGGCAGGGAGAAGCTTATGTTGGAATGCAGTGTCACAGTTACACACCATAAAGCTTTCAGTTGCTCCCATTACATGAATGTCAGAACGCAGCTGCCACTTTCCAGAAGAAATTCTTTCCATTTTCATGTTGGAAGTACAGGGTGGGATTTTTTTTTTTCAGCGTAGCACTCACATGAGACCACTTCATTCCATCTGCAGGTACCCTTATGGTACCCACAACTGTGGTCTTCTAGACATGATCTGGGAGACTTACCACTGCGGATGAACCTTAACGTGTGTGATGAAGAGATAGATGGCTCAACACAAAGAAAGTATTAAGAATTAGACTCTCTGCTGTCTTGAACCAACTGCTTTTACAGTCATCAGCGTAATAAATCTCAATGACAATGCATTTAAGGAAAAGTGGCTGAACAAGGTGAATGAGAAACCAGCCTTACAATTATAATCTCATTTTGCTGGTGAAAGAGGAAAGTCATGATTTTCCAACTGTGCCTTGAGATCCTTAGACTTCTATTTTTAGGAACTTTGCCTGAGACACTGATGGGGTCTCACCATCCTCCACTGAAACCAGGCTTCAAAAAGGCATCCTGTCAATCCTAGTTCTTGGCTAGAAGAGCTAGCAGACAGATAAGGAAAATCAAGATGCGATTTAATATTGGAAGGAGTTCAGTCCATTACCATTTTAACCGTTCCTAAATGTCTTCCTTAAGAACATATTCTGATGTAAAAAGAGCAGAACAAGCTCTGATTGACTTAATCTGTGAGAAATAGAAGTGAGACAGGAACTACACACTGAGAAGAAACAGAAGAGAACATCAAACTTTTTGCTCTGTATTTTTGTGAATGGAAGAAAAGAAACAAGGTATATATCTGAAGTTCTAGATAGTACTTACAACCCAGTGTCTTGCCAGGGTATCAGAAGCAGAAAAAGAGAAGAGGAATCAGCTCTTTTTCCCATCCTACCACTGACTTTCCCAGAACTGGAAGCATTTTGAATGACAAAGAAAATTTCCTTCCTGTGCAATGCTACAGACTGCAGTAGTCCATATTGTATTACAGAGGGTGGAATATGGGCAGGAGTCTGCTAAAAGAGCATACACACCAACTCTAATTTATCATGCAAATAAAACCGGTCATCAGGTTAGAAGGGTATTAGTGCAACTAAGGAGGAGAATTTGGTGAACATCTTTCAATCGCCAGTGCCAGATAAAAAGTCCAAACTCTGCCGGTTGCTATTAAAGGTCACAATTCAAACTGTATTTATTTAGATCTGTTTTTTTGTACTTTTGGTTTTAGTAAAATTTACTTACAGTAGTCATACTGCTTTTTGAAAACAGAGAAGCAGAAACTCACCCTAATGTTTTCAAGAACAATTAGGACTTAGTGAATTCTACTTATGCAGAATTATACTTCATTTTGGAATTTGAAATGGAGCAGGGTGTTCTTACAATTTTCCAGTGACTAGAAATGTTATAAGAAAGTTATTAGAGGCATATTTTCATTAGCACTAATTGAACTTTCTTATGGGACTCCAAAGGTAACAAGTTTATTAAATACATTTGTGGTTTCTGGATTTTCACTTGAACGTATATTTAACACAAAATTCCAAAGAAAAGGACAAATCCATTTATTTTTTTTTAAATGTCATAGTTAAGTAGCATTGTATCCAAACAGCAGAAATCAAGATTTCCAAATATTTACAGAGTTCAATAAATGGAAAAGGAAATGGACTTCTGTTACACTCAATTCTGAAGATGACCTCACTTAAAGGAGCACAAAAGGTGATTCTTGAGAAGAAATCTAGGACTGATTTAGCTCACTAAACATAGTTGTGCAGTCATTCAGCACATCCTCGGGACATGAAATGATTCATCATGATATTTGCATAAGCTCTCCTACAATGAAAAGCAATAAAAGTAATAGTAAAAAGCCAGGAAAAAGAATTAAGTCTTTATCTGAACTTAATTTAACAGTGCATTAGATATGTCGTAAATGCAGTGAGTGTGCACTCTTAGTTGTCTTATATCCAGGTTGTGTCTGTTTCCAGTGCCTTTCACTCCTGCCTAAACTCTTCATACAGGATCCACCATTCCCAACACAGAACTTAATGCACATGAACGTATTTTTCCACTCTCGCCTTTAAAGCAAACATCACCACCAAACTTCACCACAGACCATGAGGAATGAACAAATTAGGAATATGGCACAGTAGGAAATACTTTAATTATAATAATGTCAATTCTAAGAATCTTTGTCTAAGCAGAAGACCCAAAACAAGTCCTTTGCCTGTGGAATAACTGTGTCACATACAATAAAGCACAAAAGCCAATGAAACAGTTCAACTTCTTTAGGAGCTCAGGGTTACAGAAGAAATTACAATTTCATCATAGAATCATAGAATGGCTGGGGTTGAAAAGGACCTCGAAGATCATCTAGTTTCAACTCCCCTGCCGTGGACAGGGTCACCAATCACCAGACCAGGCTGCCCAGTTCAATACAAATCTGCTGGGAAGAGATACTGGTGATGGGAGTTACTGGCTACACTCAAAGTTTAATTTCATATATGTGAAGTATATGTTCAAAAACTCCACAAAATTCTTCCACGCGCTCATTTAATGAACAGTTCCTTAATGCCTTTATTGACTTGTGTCTCCCTTTCTCTAGTCAATTTTAAATTTAATAAAGTAAATTAAAGTCCTGATTCCTAGCTTGACTTACATCTGTAAAGGCACACTAAATAGTACAAAACAAAAACAAATTCAAGCTCTGTGCAGTGCATCTTGATAGTGAATTTTGATTGTTAGGCCCAGCTCTCCAAAGGTGCTGAGCTCTGATTTTCAAGTCCTACTCACAAACATCTGCAGCCAGAATTTCAAAAGATCTCACCGCCCAGCTGAAGAAGTTCTTTGGGAAACCTGGCTTTCAAAAGGGTGTTGAGCTCTTTTGAAAACATGTGCTATAAATCCTAATTGTTTTTGAAATTCACTTCTTGCTACGTGTTTATGATTCCCTCATTTTTATAGAATGCTTTAACTTAGTTATTACTGTACAAATCCAAATTTTTGGAGATTCAAAGTAACAAGATTTTATGAACAAATGTGTAAAAATCCACAGTACTTCATAAATCCTGTTGTGCTATTCACTATTCTAGCCATCTTTTTATTTTTAGTCCTTCATTTCCTCTTCATTCTCATGTTTTACTTTGGATTCTTGATGAATGACCAAAGATTCCGGTTTGCAGTTTATTTTTATTCTTTTTCTGTTTGTACATTTGGCTACTTTAATATCTTTTAACTTCCTAGAAAAAATATTTTTTATAGGTGTATTTGAATTCTAACTACATACATCTGAAAAGAAATCCGATGTTTCATTAATAACCACACAAACACGTTATTAAAAAAAATCAAGTCTCTTCAAATCAACACCTGTGCTTCCCTACTCTGAATCATCACAGACAACAATCTCAGTTATCACATACATTAAAGTCAGTGGTAAAAGCTGTATGTTTTTGTGAACACTATGAATACAATATGATTCTCCTTAGAAAGTCCTGAGACCTCATTTTTCCCTCTTTCCAGCAGCCTTCTTATCATGTGCTTAGGATCTAAACAAGCTAATCTTAACACAATGTTATTTACTCTGGATCCTCCTCTTAAAATGTGATCATTGTTAAAATGAAGCCTGCCCACATACACTGGGTAATTACATCACGACACATGCACTGCTGACAATTTTGTCAAGCCTCTATTTTTATTGCACTAAAGATCAATTTTAATTAAATTAATGTTTGCACTTTCTATTACCACTCTACTATTTACAGACCTCATTTGATCTTCAAGATTTCTGGACTGTAAATTTTCCTCATTAAGAATAATATTGAACTGTATGTAATCTGTATTTCCCTTAAAGTTTCAGGACTGAGTGAGAGCTACCCATCTGCTTTACCCACTCAGAAAGCACATACTGTAAGACAGCACTGTTCAGAGATGCATTATTTACTTGCATAATACATACGAGACACTATTAAGAATAAATGAAATGTACATTTCAAAAGAATTTCCTAGAAGCAAAAAAAGAGCTTTAATTGCCACTGAACCTTGAAGTAGCCCTAATTTCTGTTTTAGAGGAAACATTTAGTAATCAAATAAGGAAAGCTGTCAGTGTGTAGTCTTTGGTCTATATTCCGTAGACATGAGTGGATTTATCAACCAGTTTTGCTGAGTGTATATCCACTTTTTTTTCTATTAGACAGCCACATTGCATGCTTTAATCTTTTTGTTCTCTAAACTGAGTTTCTATATTTAAACCTTCTGATCAGATACTGAACTCAGTCAGGCAAATTTAAGACCCAACTGCCCACTTTCAGGTGCTGACAGCATGATGAACTATGACTCCCATTTGTGGTTAATGTGAACTGAGCCATGGTTTGCTCACACCGTATAACAGAAATATGGCACAAGACATTAGTGAGGAAAATAAAACAATCAAATCAATGTAAAGTTAACGTTAAAAAGCTTTCTTTGGACCAGATAACCAGGAATGAGCTTTGGTCAAGTAAACAGACAAGTACCATAAGCCTAAACTTCCATTCATGCTTCCTTCGCATGCTCTAAACTTTGGTTTGGAAGTTAAGGTCTCAACAGCTACAACACAGATCTTAAGAAGAGGCATAATATAGGTAATCAGTTAAATCCTACGTAACGTGAAACTCTGAAAATTCCTCATGCTCCAAATCCTTATGTTTTATGTGGCAAAAAAATTCAGAATTTTACCATTTATGTTGGTCACTTGACTTCTCAACTTTCACGGTTCCCTGCTCGCTACCTCTACAGCTACAAGCAAGAACAAGACTAGACTGGAGATCAGGCACAAAGTAGAGACCTTTGGAAATCCCTTTAACTTAACATCGAGGTGTTACTACCATGCAGCAATTATGAACAACTTAACTGCTCTGTTTCTCAGCACATGAAGCAGCAAGGCTGAGCAGAATTACTGAGGGCTGAGAGGGAAGAAATCTCTTGCTGTGCTTAAAGGACTGTCAATTTAGCAGTTCCCTCTTTTGAAGAATTAAGAGAAAAGTGAAAATCCATGTAATAGTGAAGAGGGTATGTGAAAATAGATTAAAGAGCTGAACACAGAATCATAGAATCATTTATGCTTGAAGAGACCCTGAAGATCACCAAGTACAACCATCAACCCAACACTACCATGCCCACCACTAAGCCACATCCCTAACTACAGTGTGTCTACTACATTAGAAGATAAAAGCTTGAACATTCCTTCCCTCAGAAAGCAGGTACACGGAGTTACTAAGTAGTTCTCTCTGAAAACAATCACTTAGAGAGGACAAGCCCAGAAAGAGCAAGTAAGTATGGGAGTAACTAAAAAGGAAATGTTATTTTTGTTTTTCAAAGTCTTAGATCTACAGTTTGTCACAAATCAAATAGCAATTTTTATTTATTTATTTTTATTTTTTCATAGAATCACAGAATGGTTTGGGTTGGAAGGGACTTTAAAGATTGTCTAGTTCCAACCTCTGCCATGGGCTGGTTGCCCCATCCAATCTGGCCCTGACTGCTCTCAGGGATGGGGCATCCACAGCTTCTCTGGGCAGCCTGCACCACCACTTTTTTTTTCCCCTACAAGCTCCCTTATTGCTTCAAAGATACAGCATCTTATTTATTTTATTTCATCAGGTTTAATAACTTATGTTCATTACCTCTTGCTTTTTCCAAATAACAGAGTTGTTAGCATAAACACCAAGTTCATATTGCTTGCTTTCCTGGCTATTCCAGTAGACTTACTGATACTGCTGGTGCCTCACTGAGAGAATATACTTCTCCAAACTTTGTAACCTGTTACTACGTGGATTATGCAGCCTGTATAATGTGGACACTGTCAACAAAAGCAAATTTTATTAATTGCTGCTTCAGACTACCTGTGCTTCCTGGCACATGCTCCCAGAAGTTTGCTGTCCATCAAGAACTGACAGAGAACTGCCAAATAGATATAGATACATGTATACATATATAAATGTATATTAGAGAAACAGCCCAATTCTAAGACTAGCTTAAGACATCCATAAGGTTAAATTGACACATCTCACTGAAGGCAGCTGAACTCAGACTCATGATTAAATCTGTGCAAAACAGCATTTGATTCCTTTATTTTTTTTTTTTTTATTCCCTCAACTCTTCAAGGTGAATAAAGGTGAGTGTACATCACCCAGTGCTGTTTGACTATTTTTTATATGTAGAGCTCCTTTATCTGGAATGGACAGACTGCCCAGGAGCTGTGGGGTCTCCTCCTTGGAGTTCTCCAAAAGCCACCTGCATGAGGTGTGAGGTACCCTGGGAGTCCCTGCTGGAGCAGGGTTTGGGCCAGATGGATCAGGAGGTCCCTGCCAACCTCAGCCATGCTGTGATTCTGTGATGTTTTATTAGCTACAATTAGTAAAATCAACTGAGTCCTAATAATATCCTTTTGCATCATTGAGACACAGTAACAATGTATTTGAATTTACAATGTTTTGAATTACACATCACATAAAATTTATTTGCTTAAGCTTACATAAACCCAGAGATTTTAAACCCTCTTTTCAATGAGCTTTTATAAGAAGGGAAATATTTATATTGCATAATAATTTAATTCATTACTGTTAATTCACTACCACAAGGGTGCTACCATTTCAATAGCAACATCACATACATAAGATAAATTCTGGAACAGAATGAATTTTATTAGCTAGGAAATGTGTCAATCTTTTGATTAAATTAACAAAGAAATTGAGTGCTTTAGGAAATAGTAATACCATCAGCAAAGCACAAAGAATTAGTCCAAGTAAGGATTTGTATTTTAGAAGAGAATGCCTGGAGGATGTAGTGTATTTGTAAGTCAGGCTCAAGCTCCAACAACTGTGAAAACAATCTGTTAACTTCTTTCTTCAGTGCTGCCATTTGAATGTAGAATGAAGAAGATTATGAGGTTAAGACCAAGCATCGGTTAAGCTGCAGAGTACATTCCTGCAGTTTTCCATCCACAAAGTGTAAGGATGATTAGTATTTTGAATGCCATGAGAAAAATGTAGAGCAGTCTGACAAGCTCTGAGTGCTCTACTTCCCACAAAAAGAAGACTCTTAAAAGATTTGACGTCCACCATGGTAACTGAAAAGTGTCCTTGGTTAGATATGTACCAGCAAACAGAGCAACTAAGAGCTGCTCCCTGATCCTGAGATTAAGGATGGCATGGAATCATAGGATCATAGAATTGCTCAGAATGGAAAAGACTTTCAGGACATGGGATGGTCTGTCACAGCCATGGATGAATTCTTCCCACTCAAAACAGAATGTTTGTATCCAAACCACTGGGAACGGATCCCGTCCTCTGCCAAGCTCAGGCCTATGTTGGATGGGTCTCACACTGGCAATTCTGGATTCTTTCCTCTTTCAGGAAAAGACAGCAGTGCTCCACAGAAGCACAGAAAAAAAATAAAAATGTTACAGAACTCCACCAATCTGCAGAGCACAGCGCTCATAAAGTTAAGAGCCACCAAGAAGGACAGAAGTGGAGGCAGTACTTCATCCTTGTCATGCCTTCCATGCTCACCAAGTTCCCTCATCACTGCACAGAAAATCTAGTCTACTCTTGGATAGATCATGAAAGGGATTTAAATGGGGCAACAGAAATGAAGCCTGCTGAATGACCATTACTGAATCATTTGAGCACTAAGTTCAATGCATTAACCTCTAGCTCAAAATAATAAACTGTAAGCAATAAAGGCCTTTTAAAAGCAGAGGATTTAAGACCAAAACCAAAGCTCATAGAATAAAAGAATATCACATAAGAACTACACAAAAATAAAATCAAATGATCTAGCTACTAAAATACACATATGTGCTCAAATCTTGTGGGAATCAAATATTCCAGTAAAAACAAAGGGAGAGATGGAAACACAAGTTTCTTATTATCACACTTCATACGTTATAAAACCTAACAGTTAACTTATTTTTGGCAAAGGGACAAAGGTTGCACAACACTCTGGCTTGTACAAATATTTTCTATTGCTAAATGCATCTTAAATGTGGTTTATCGTATAATTTCATGCACACAGTGCACTATGAAGTCTAAATGTATCCCAGAGATACCTACAATGCAAAACATTGATAAGTAACACGCTGCCAACATCCAATGAGCCAAGTGTAAAAAAATTACTCAACAATTCATAGTTCAATTGAAACCAGGTAAAACCATTTTGCAATAAGCACTGCAGAGATGTTGACCAAAGAAAAGTTGGTATTTCTGGACAAATTACTACATATGATATTTTCTAATACACTCCCTCTTGAGAAGATAAAACAATAATAAAATTTATCTCAAAAAAAACCTCCTTGTTTATAATCACAAATACGCTTGGGGAAATATGGAAGGTTAACATATAAGGTTAACTTCATGTTTCACTTTTTTGTTGCCATGTTCTTCAAAGGGAAAAAAAAAAGTTGGATGTGCAGTGGAAACGGTTATAAAGATGTGGAAGAACCAACTCATGCATATGTTAAACACAGACTTTATGCTAACACTGCACTCCCTTCCACTGAAGTGCTTATAAAGTAAAAGAAGAGACAATGATTTAGCAAGAGTGAATACTTAATAACAAATTCAGCATTCTTCATTGACCATCCACGAGCAGAGTGAGTTATCAGCGACACTAACAGCTCTGTCTCCCAACCTGACAGTGTCCTTCCTCATGTTTCCTGCTGCTTCACAGCAAGGAAGAAAATTGTTCAGATGAACAAAGGTAAGAATATGCAGCTACACCTCCAATTCTTCTTACACAAACCAGGACTGTGCTGCAGAAGCACTGGTATCTATCAAAATTTAAAAACAATGCCTTTTAGAGCTGTTCTCATCACAGTTTATTTTATTATTTTCCATATAATTTTCCACCTAGAGCTAGCAATCTACTTTTCTTGAGATCTTTGATCCTTGAGAAGCTCTTATCAAAATCATAACCAGTTTTATTTTTTGACGTTGCAACATAATTTAATATTATAAAAATAATTGAAATTAATTAAAAAACCTTATATCTAGCATCTGTTTACATATTATTTCACACAGAGAGTGGTGAGGCACTGGAACAGGTTGCCCAAGGAGGCTGTGGATGCCCCATCCCTGGAGGCATTCAAGGCCAGGCTGGATGTGGCTCTGGGCAGCCTGGTCTGCTGGTTGGTGACCCTGCACACAGCAGGGGGCTGAAACTGGATGACCATTGCGGTCCTTTTCAATCCAGGCCATTCTATGATTATGTAATGACGATAAGACAACAAGAAAGCCTGAAACATATCTATTGGCATTAATAATCATTTGTACTACGTGGGCATTTTGAGGTCCAGATTTAGAACAAGACCTTCATCCTACAGTAAACTGCTTAATTATATTTTATTTGGCTTAGTTCATTAGCTCATTAATGTTTTTATTTCATTTTAATGAGAACTAGGATTGAAAGCTTGCCTATACATGAATACAGCTTCCACAGGAAAGTCCTGGCAATATTCACAAGCTAACCATGTGCATTGTTTTGCTAACAATGCAACCCCCATGCTTCAAGGTTGATGTACCTGAAGTTCTGATGCTCGCTTCATCATCTCCAGTGTGATGTAGCAACCAATAGAATGAGCAATCAGTACCAGCTTTATATCTTTAGATACGTTCTTTTTAAGGAAGTTCAGCTTATGTTCTACTTGTCCATTAAGTCCAAACACATCCTCCAGCTCCTTAATGTCTGTGTCTGAAACAGAAGAAAAAAAGTCCTTTGTTTTAATAAAAGTTTCAACTACCTCAGTTTTCTCTACTTTTTTTGGAAAATTCTGAAATACAACTTTTAATAATAATAAAAAAAAAAAAGTTAGCAGAGCTGGTAAATGGCAGACCATCATTAAATGTGCAGGCATATACAACTAGCCAGCTAGAAAAGGATACAGCAACTCATGGAGCTTGATGGTTCATCGTCTGCTGCGGTATTTGTTTGGTACAAGGCCAAACTCACAACAAGGGTTCAGCTTAAATTAACCCAATTTTATATTGTAAGTTCAGGATCTAATATAGCAGTACTGCTCAGGAACAAGAGATCCTTCAATCAAGACAAATGATCAGCCATGTTACCATGTGCTGAGGACAGTCAGATACCTAAGGTCTCTTGTCTTAATAAATGCACAGAAAAAAATAATCCCATAGGGTGAGGAAAAATATGGAATGCATATACATCAACATGGAGCAACGGCAATTACACAGATCTAGGCAGGTTATTATCATCACCGATCCAGCTACAAAGAGCATCAGGTGAGAGCTTCAGGTTTCCAGGTCACTGTATGATTTCATTCCTGTTCTGTCAGGGACCTCCCAAAGGAGCTTGGGCAATCACTAACAATGAGAACTTCACCACTTGCTCCCTGGCCAGCCAACAAGACTGGGATAATCCAGACTGTAACAATTTCCAGCAATTAGGGCTTCGTTAGCACTGGCTCATGATGTGGATGACATGGCTCTGAAGTTCCAAGTCTAAGGGGACTCACAGAACTTTAATCCGCTAGAAAAATACTCCACCTGCTAAACTAAAAGGTGTGCTAAGGATACACCACTCCAGTTTAAGCTGGGCTGCTGTATGGAAAAGAATGCAAGAAAAAACAAGAATGAAAAACAAGAGGCAGAAAGCATGAAGGAACTTGTAAGAGAAAGCTAGCTCACAGAGCCCACTTCAGATGTAGCTGGTTTTGTATCTGCAAAGAGGAAGTGGTAACAGACACCTTTCTAACCACCCATTATCAAATTACAATGATTTACAGGTCCTTCAATCTCCGTGCAGTAAATCTGTAATCCCAAATGCTAAAAATTACCAATACAAATGAGTTATGGGAACTCTGGCCGCAACAGTAGTAATTGGTAGCATGAGTTGGCGCTAAACTGCCTCTTCGATGATCTGTATAATACATAATGTTTTGAAGCAAAATAATTGTTTTAGAACGTGCCCTGATGCCTTTTTCCTGAGCTTAAAATATTACCACAGAGGCAACAAGCACATTTTTCTTTAGTATTTCTACTAAAACTACTTATGATCACAACCCAACATAATTTATAGTAGTTTACTCTGAATGAAAAAGACCAAAACACACTTAAGGAATGTAACACTGGATTAGAAGTAATATATTACCTATTAGGCTTTCTACAAGTAATGTGAAACAAGAAGCTTGTTCTATTTCCTGAAACCCTAAGGCCAACACATTGTTTTTAATCTTAGTTCCTATTTTTAGTTAGAGCTATTTTTTATTTATTTATACAGTAGCTTAACCACATGCAGGAGTGGGCTGTCTGCACTGCAAGTCTAATTAAGTGTATATGTAAAACACACAGTAACAGAAAACTAGAAATATAGCGACCTACTGGATACAGGAACAAGTGACAGAGTATGTGACATTGAGTATAACTGTATTGTCATGTGTTGGGTTGAAGAGGCCAATTTTACTCTGTAAACATTATCTACTATTCCCTTACTTCATTTCTCAGGCACTGCCATCTTCAGCAAGTCTTTTAATTTTGGACATTCCATTCATAGCCTTTGGTCTTAAAAAAAAATGGGGTTTAACAAGAATTTCTGCTTCTTCTAGGTTAGAGAAAGGGAAAAGGAGTAAAGTAGGAGGAGAAATCTTCTGGACAACCTCTCCAGGTTCATAAGACTACAGAGACCAAGCAGGAAACAACACAAATTCTATTTGTATTCTTTGTGCAACCTTATGATTTTGAAGCAATTTTATAATACCATTGTCAATACATATGACAGAAAATTATGGATGTCCGGATTAATGGCTGCTTTTCTCAGCAAAAACTCAATATCTGCTACAAACAAAATGCTGAAAGTTACTGCAATGTTGTCAATGAACAATACAGCAAATACTGCCTTGCACAGCCTCAACACTTTCCAAATCAAGGTTATTTGTCTAACAGATAATTAATAGTTTCTTAAGACATTAGATATTTAATTCAATATTTACTTAACCACTAAAATAGCAGTGTAGAGTTCAGGTTAACATACTCAAAATTATTACTGATTTCATTAGTGATGTGCCTACTGAGAACCAGTTTTGTTGCCAAAGTAAGAGTGTGAAAGAGGGGTAAGGGCTGGACAGGTAGGATTAAAAACAGAGAATAAGGGCTTTTTCCTCCTGCCATTTGCTCAGGCTTGAGTTTAGGACTCGAGCATACTGAAAGTGAGTCCTAACAGCCAGTGCTGACTCAATAGAATTGTTCTAGAAGTTTAATACGACTTTTCCTTCTCTTCTGTAACATTGGTTTGTTGCCAAACCAAATTGCATTGGTTTTGCTTACAGAAAATCCACCTTGGATGAGCATGCAGCACAGGGTCTGGAGATGTAACTGTCATCCCAATAGATTCAGCACTGTTGTCAGGTGAACTCCAGTGTCACATAACTCTACAGTGAAATACATATTTTATTTTACATCTGGCCAAACATAAAACTGCCCATGTCTCACGGCAATTTGTGTTTCCTCAGTACAAATGATGTGCTTATAACAGTCCAAAATATGTGGAGCTGGGCCGTGTCATACATCTGAAAGATTTATTTATTTATTTTATGGAATAATATCGTCCAGGGATTATCCAAAGTCAACATGAATTTCTTGGGTGGAGGAGCTTAAATTGGTTCTTTATATAAGCAAACAGACTTGCACAAACACACTGGCAGTCAGCTTTGTGATGGCTGTACATCAGAGGAGGGACCAGAGAGCGAATTACTTCACCTCAGGTGTGGAACAAATGGCGTGGCTGAAATAAAGCTCATTTAAGCTCTTTTCAGATAGTAGAAATTATATGACTTGTACCTTATGCCGCAAACACCCCAGCTGGGCCAAAGCATGTGATTGTAAGACTTTACTTAGCTGAACTGTATTAAAAGAAATACTGTATTTCTTTATTTTCTTTGGCAAAACATCAATCTTCTGATGTGCTTTTGGAAAAACAAATGCACAATCACTTTAATGAATCTCTTCTTCTGACCTCTGCTAAACCCAGTGTCAGAAAACAATGACAGATTAAAATAAAGTGTTTGCTCTGAGATTAGTCGACAAGTTAATCTTGCTGGGGAAGAGGACTTCACTTTTTAGCAAAAGAACAGAGAATTTTGTTTGTTTTTCTGCTGTGTATGCATGGGAAATTCTTAGGGAAAAAAAAGAAAGCACATCAGTTACATGAGCAGCCTTTATACTGTAGATTCCTGAAATTAATAATTATTCAGAAATCATAGATTTTCTTTTCCTTCAATGATTCAAAAAGATACTGGAGGCAAGATTTTCCAGTGCTACTGTTAAAGCTCACACACTTCGTGCATGTGTGTGCACCTCCCTAATTTCACAATGGAATGCTTGTACATCCAAATGCCCCGCTACCCTGCTCACAGAGGATAACAGCATTGCAGCCAGGTATGCAGACACTCATCTGACTGTCAGATAGCGACTCTAAGTCTGCCTCAGGATCCATTCATATGTGAGGTCTGGGAATTGCTCAGGAACAATGAGGCAAAATATACTTTTATTCTGTTTTTCTGAGAAAGGGAAGAAGATAAAGCATCCTAAAAATTATGAAGCAGAAAAAGAAAAAAAAAAAGAACAAAAAAAAAACACCCACACAAACTCCCCAAGTTTTTTGTCCCTAACACAAATACATGTAGCATCTTTTGTGCCAAGACAAAAGGCTAACCACATCACTGACCTGGTATAAGCATGGGATGTTCCACATAGCTTATAAAAAAAAAAAAAAAAAAATCCTGCTTTATGAAGAAACAGAACAAGCCAATCAGAAATCATAATTAAAATAACAAATGAAATGACCATTCTTTTTGCTTGGTTATTAAGCACCTGAAAACCTCCTTGATTCAGAGTGTTCCACTTAAGACTCATGTTGTTGTCTTGCCTAAATCACAAAATGAAAGGAAAAAAAAAAAAACTTTTTTACTTTCTTCACTTTGCTTGTATTTAATAAATTAATCATAGAAAGGATGATAACTCCATGGGAAAACATAAGACAGAGCAGCACCTTTTACATCAAGTTCTGAAAACGGCACAACGCTTTTTTCTATAATATCCTACTGCAAGTCTGGCAGTAGAAAAGAAAACACCTCCATCTGCCCTACATGGAAGGGATGAGCAAGAAATCCCAGACACAAATGTTTCTATGAGCAGGAGACCAATGATCCCTCCAAGACAGAACAACAAGGGTTTTACTTTTTCTTGACTTCTGGGGACATACTGCAGTGATAATGACACGATGCCACTGACTGTGGAACCCATAGGTGGAACCATAATGTTACTGTGAGTGAGACCCATAAGGAGTTGTAAGATTGTGATTATACCTGTCCTGAATAAAACCAAGGGGCTGCTTATTGCCTAAAAGGATGATTAATCTAGGAGGATTCTCATAAGTACTGACAATGCAGCCTACATATCCTTCTGCATTTGGTAGCTGGCTTTTCACAGTTGTGACCTATAACAGGGGGCTTAGCAAAGAGGAATAGTGAAGTTCCAGGAGGAAAATGCTGCCTGTGACCTTGTAACATTGACAGTGTCAATACAGAGGACAGGGCCACTGAATCAGCATCTGTGTGAAGAGGTGCCATGAGGGAAAGCAAAGAAAAATGCCCCCCCAGTCCTGTATCTGCCCCTTCACCAGTCATTTACTCTAGAAGGCAGCACCAGAATATCTAAGGACAAACTCTAATGGACTTAGAATGTGGCCAAGAATTTTCAGAATTTTACAGAAGTACATGACTGGAAACTGAGTTCAGAGCTGGAAAGGAGTTCACCTCTTCCTCTCTTACATGGCTCTCCTTTCAGTTGGATGATGCTCCCATACTGCTTCAGTGAATGAGAAAAGTTTCAACACATGAACATGCAGTAAATTCATGGGAAGTATCAAGAGGAAAAAAGGAAACCAGGAGAAGATACTGATAGCTCAAAGATAATACCAAAGCTTAGGAAAGGGAAGGTACATGGCATCACTGTGACCAAGCCAATAGCTCAGGAGGGCTAGCTTAGGGTCACCTTAGGTGCATTCCATCTTCACAGACCATAAGTGAACATAACACACTGGACCAAGCGTTTTAGACTTTTCCAACACAACCTATACAAACACTGCGGGGGAGGAGCAGCAACTGGGACTGTGTTACTGCTGTTTAGATGGAGCAGTCAATGGAAGGTTTAATCTTTGCCTTCACATGGTGATGGACAGAAAGCTGCCCCGTGACTAAATTATCTAGGAGGATTACTTGCTAAACAGGGCTGCACAGTCACAAGTCAAATTCTGTAAATCAAAGAATCCATGTGATTTTTTTGTTCTTAAAGCAAAACACAGTAATTTGTTACCAGTGGATGATGCCATTTCAAAATGTTTAAAGAGAACTGTATGCTTAAAAATGGAGCTTTCCGGTTTGTGGGTCTAAAATGAGAAAATCTTTTAGAAAATACATCTAAAGATATATTGCTTGAAGCCTGAATGCTTCACCCAATCTTTCATTTGATTACTGAACCCTGGATAATTTGTATCAGCGAGTGATAAAATGCCAATGAAATGGGATGGAAACCGTGAAAGAATGTTCAATAAATACTGAAGAACTCCTACTGACACCAGGAACCAGGTTTTAAAGCATTGTGTTTCAGATTAACCCCTAGACCTTCATCTGGCCCTGGTACCCTCAGGAACTGTTCATGCAACTTTTAAGATAAACATACCGCTCATTAGTGTTTATTGGAGTAATTACTTTTTGTAAAGGTATCCTCTACAAATAAATTACCATTTACTCAAGACACTGTAGTGGTCATTGGCATTATTTTCTTTATTAGAAAAACAACAAGACCTTAGTTTGTAAATTAAAACTACCGATTTCCTTTGCTATCTATATATCTATTGCTGGGATACTTTATTTAACATCTAATTTGCTGTCGAAAGGAAGCTGTAGCATAATTAAAATAGTACTGGTGTAGTCTGACAGAATGGACTAACGTAACATACACTAAAAACAACTTTGATTCAAAACATACAGAAGTATGTTGAACTTCCTAAATGAAGAATTGCTGAGATACTTCTTTTTATTTTGCATTCCCAGTCTTGCTTTCCTCTGGTGAGAGCAGCAATTACTGAGTATAATGAGATAACAGCCAGCACAAGTGCAGAGACGAAGTTGTGCTGGTTGCTTTTAACTTAGGCAAAGCAAGCAACTTTAAGCAGTGTTTTATTGTGAAGCTCTATGCCAATGTTCACTTCCATTATCATTTTTACATACATAAACCAAATTTAATACCCATGATAAATGGATTTTTCTGTATCTGAATGACAGCACTTCTGCACCTAAATGACTGTCAAGCTGAATAACTGCAGAAAGTGTATTTTATAAGAATTTTCAATGTTTTTATAACAAAAAACAAAAACAAAAACAAAAAAAACCCATAAAAAAACAAAATAAAGCAAACAGAACTTGAGAGAGAAATGGTTAGAGAACCACCAATGTATAGGAGCAAATCTACATTTCCATCATAAAGCTACTTCAAGGAGCAAAAGCAAAAAGGTCTGAAAAGATGGGAAGCTGATTGTTCATGTTAAACTCCTTGTTTTCTGGATACTTTCAACCTTCAGGAAGAAGTATGCCATGAGGCGTGCACTGAAACATGGAAGGACTCCACAGTGAGCATGAGCATTAGGATGGGTTTATCGTACCAGTAGCATGTGTCCAAACAACACAATGAAAAGCTTATAATTTCCATTATCTGGCTGAGCTAGGTTGCAAAAAATCAGTCCAGATCCAACAAATCCCACTTTCATGCCCCCAGAAGTCTGTTTTCCTCGCTCTGCCTGGCAGGTGATACTCCTTCAGATGTCTACCTTGAGTGTTTCCCTTCGGAATACTCATTCCACATATGGTCTGAAATATCACCCAGTTTTACAAGGGTAAATGTTTTTTACTGGTATTTGAATTATCTTGCACCATCAGCCTTGATGCATGTGATGTATGAGTCCATCCAGGAAAAACACACGCACAGGGCGTTGCTCCCTAAGGTAGTTCTGTACTGCAAAGCACATTAGTATCAAGACCTTTCTGAGTTCGGCCAGATCTAACATCTTCCAATTTCACATGGTGAAAATTCAGTCTTGAAAAACTAAAGCACGGGACTTTCTTACTGAATGAAGCAACAAAAAGCAACTTCAGTAAAAAAGCACACTTCAACAACTTGTGTTGGCACAGGTTGACAGTGGAAGAAAACTAATACGATGACATGCTGCACATCTTCAAGACTGTCTACATATAGCATGACAATGAGAAACAAAGAAAGGATAGTTGCAATTGTATGAGCGTTGAACAAAAAATATTGGATGTCATTTAATAGGAATGGATTCAGTAGGTGTACGATAAATAAAACATTGCACCATAGTAGGTAAGTCTAACAGTCACACCTATTGAAAACAGCACTTCAGAAGTTTGGGAAGTTTAAACAGATAGAAGTAGAGAAACAGAGGCTGAGAGCAAATAAAGGAGAGCCGAAGCTTGGAGCAAAGACAGACAGCTGGCCAAGGAAGACAACCCGTGTTATTCCACAGACAGGGAGTAAAAAGAATTATTCTAGAAGTGGGAGAAAACGGCAAGGAATACAGCATGGAATTAAGAGCGGGGAAGCAGAACAAGTGAGCAGCTAAGAAGGCAACTGGATAGACAGCTACACAGTAACACAAATAACAATATGGGATTTGTACCTTACAGCCACATACAGCAAGGTGTAAGTGAGCAGATCAATGGGTGACATTTGCTGAAGCACTCAACACTTTGCTGAAACCACGATAAAATTTTTGGTTTGTTACATCAGCCTTAATTTCTCTAGAAAATCCATCCCCAAATTATATTTAGAACTGATACAGACAAAGACTGAAATGTTCAAATAAGGCTAACTAAGTCTTGGAAGTAATACTAAAATAACAAGACTGCATTTCCTACCGTAGTGGCACTAGCTACCACCATGGCATTTGGATGACATTTAGGAGAACTTAGGGCTTTTTCTTTACTCCTGGATATATTTGTCTCAGCTGATACTACACTGACAGAGGCATACAGGAAAGTGGAGGTTTGTATCTTCATTTATTCACAGAAATGATACTAAATTTAAATTTAGTAGCTAGACTGACCAGCTGAAGTAAGCAGGTCCAGATGATATAATAACACTGACCAGAATCCTTCTTATTTTAAGGAGCAAACGACCCACTTAGGCAAACATAACACTGTTCCATCTTTAACTCGTATTCTTCAAAAATGACAGATCGTAAGAAGTTTTCAAAATTGTATCTCAGATTCTGTGGTTTTGGCTGGGATAAAGTTAAATTTTCTTTGAAGAGGCTTGTATGATGCATTTTTAATGAAAACAGTGACAACAGCACACTGGTGGTTTAGCTGTTGCTGAGCAGTGCTGCACAAAGCCAAGGACATTCCAGCTTCTCACAGAATCCTGCCAGTGAGGAGATGAGGGGCACAAGGAGCTGGGAGGGGACAGAACCAGGACAGCTGACCCAAACCGGCCAAAATGATGTCCTGTACCATAGGGTGTCATGATGGGCAATAAAAACTAGGGGGAAGAAAACATGTAAAAACCTGGTTGTACTAAAAGCAAACCTAAGAAAGAAAGTCTAATTTCACTTTGCACTTTCTTGAAATACAGCAGATTTCTTTATCACTCGCTGACGTTTAAGTAACAACAAGAAAGTAAGTCAGAGTGCAAATTGTCTATCTTTGGGGAAGAAACACATTTCTGTCAAATTATCCACTTTAAATTATTATTTATACTTTTCCCACTGCTAAATTGCTTTAAAACTGACAGATTTATTCCCTAAAATCAAGACAGCAGTTTCCTTTCTAGCCCTCCTGCTGAAAATGCTGTAGGTTTCATTCACAGTCACCTGGCTGAACTACAGAGCAGAGCAGGTATGGCAACACGCCGAAGATGCTGTGATGACTTTGATTTTTAATTGATTTTTTTGGAGTTTTGCATTATAACTGAAATAGATACTAAAGCATTACTGTAACAAAGCTGATCTGTCATCACAAATGAACCTACCCATGGCTTTATAACACCATTTCTATTGAACTGAATTTGAACCATGCCCTACACATAAGCAGATTTAAATATGATCATGTTTAATGTATATTGATGTGCATTCAAGAATATGAAACATAGTCTCTTCATGATTAAAGGATTAAATTTCTCTCAAGTATTCAAACAGTAGTTAATGGAGTCTCAGAGGTAATATGTCTGAAAACTTATATTCTCAAAAATAAGAAACAACCATTAAATAAACTAAACAAAAACGGAAGCACTATAGCAGCAATCTTAACTTCAGTGGAGTCTATTGTATGGCTTAGCCCAACAGTGGTTCATTTAGCAACTAGGCAGCCACCTGACCTTGCTACTAATTTGGGAGCTGTAGTAAATAAGATTTTAATTGCTGTATTATTCCCAAAACATAGCATTTAAACTTTAGAAAAATAAGAGTATGTCCAGCCTAAAGGAAAAGAATAGTCCCGTGCTGCATCAAAGGGAGGTAAAAAGAAAAACTCCTTTATCCAACAAGAAATGCGAGTCCCTCATGCATCCTGGCTCCACAACACTGCTACCACTCAGTTCTTGCTCACTTCTCAAAGCAAAAAGCCCTTACCCACATCTTTGTAAGAGATGTAACAGTGCACTACAGCTATGAGTAATTCATTAATGAAGCTGACTACTTAAGAGCGATGCCACCTGCACATTTCCTGCCTTACTCTCTTCTACATTTCCCTGAAACACCTATATTTCTCCTTAAAGAAAGGGAAACTCCTAAAACCACAGCAAACAGAGGCTGAAGTTTCAAACCTGAATATTTTCTGAATTCTGCTGTGCGTTGCTGAGTTTCTCAGCCTTAAGACTGCAGATGACAGTGAAATAAAAACCAAATTACCATTAAATTCTAGATTGACTGCATTAGGATCTGCACCATTTTTGGCAAGCTTTGTCATATCAAAATTAAATTTAAGGTCTATACCCCAAAGTAGAAACTGTAATTAAGAAATTTAAAAATATATTGATCAATTTTTTTCCCCAAAAGTAACCTACATAGTGAATAAAATTTTGGTTCAATTATTTAAACAAACCCAGGCCTGATAAACCTTCAGAGAGCAAGGATTATTTTCTGCTATGGGGATTGTCCATTTTCAGTCTGTTAGCAAACGTAAATGCATTTCCCAGTCTGACTTGTATTAAAGGATTCTTAAGCATTCTCTCTTGGGAAAATAATCAGAACCATTTCAATATTTTGTTTATTGAATTATTTCACTTTTCAACTTTCCCTACAATAGAATGGCAAAACATCACATCACTCTCATTTCAGTGAACTATGACACACCTTCTAAAGTCAGGACACCAAAAGATATAAATGTTAGCTCTTCATAGGTTCAAATTCTTAAACACTTTTTTTCTCCTTCACTAAACAGCCATCTGTGTCTAATTAGAAGCGATGGTATCAGCTGGAGAACATACCTAAGTCATGGGGTGAAAGGCAGAAAATGATCCATAAACAATCTCAAAACTTATCCAAAGTCTCCTGGAATGCACTGAAGACATTACACTCTCCAAGAGATGCTGGTTTTTTTTTTTTTTTTAATGTCCTGTTTTCTGGATAAGGATCCAGAAAAATGTATCAGATTTCAAAAATTGTTACTTTAAAAAACATCCTTGAATTAGAACTATATTAACCTTATGTGTAGATACGGATGAATTAAGCTTTCACAGGGGAATTGGTTGAATAAAGTGCTAGAATGGATTATAAAGATTTTCATGGATTTTAAAAATAATATACATAGGGACACAACGAGGACAGATGCAGTGAAAAACCTTGAACAAAACCGAGAACCTGTTTTTCATATTGCTAAAACAAAAGTAGAGACAAAGCTCTCTGCTTAGTAACACCAGCAAAAACTGGTGACTTCTCCATCAAATGCAAAGGAATACAGAGCTGTGTTCTAGGTGGTACACGAATCATCTTAACAGTGTTTAAATTATCATTATGAATAAATAAATGGTAGAAAAAGCATGATGTTATGAGCAGTTAAAATTGATAACATTTTGGTTGGCCAGAAAAGAAAATACTAAAAGAATTTAGAAATACTGCACATATGGGAAAGTTTTAGTTTTTTAGTTTTGATTCTGACTTGAACAAGATTTTTCAACACACGCTTAAAATTAAGCTGAACTGATTAAAACAATGCCAAATGCCAACATTTCACTCAAATGAGCATTTGCATAATTACAGGCATTGATAATGGCTCCTGTATGAATAATTAACTGCACGTGGCACATGGGAAAGAAGTATTACAGTAAATGAAGTACTGCAGCCTGCTTTTCACATATTTCGATTTAAAACATTCCAGTGGGTTTCTACCATGAAGATTTGAAGATCAAAGAGCTTCTAAAGCACCACAGATGCTAATTTACAGGTGTTTTAATACTGACAGAATAGAAAGCTCTCATTCACCTTAAAGAAGATCACAGAAGCACAGAACCACAGAATGGCCCGGGTTGAAAAGGACCACAATGATCATCTGGTTCCAACCCCCTGCTTTGTGCAGGTCACCAACCAGCAGACCAGGCTGCCCAGAGCCACATCCAGCCTGGCCTTGAATGCCTCCAGGGATGGGGCATCCACAGTCTCCCTGGGCAACCTGTTCCAGTGCCTCACCACCCTCTGGGGGAAAAACTTCTTCCTAATATCCAGCCTAAACCTTCCCTGTCTCAGTTTAAGACCATTCCCCCTTGTCCTATCACTGTCCACCCTCATAAACAGCCATTCCCCCTGCTGTTTATACGCTCCCTTCAAGTACAGGAAGGCCACAATGAGGGAAGCCCAGTTCCCTCAACCTTTCCTCCTAGGATAGCTGCTCCAGCCCTCTGATCAACTCAGTGCCCTCCTCTGGACCCGCTCCAAGAGCTTCATGTCCTTCCTATACTGGGGGCCCCAGGCCTGGACGCAGTGCTGCAGATGGGGCCTCACAGGAGTTGAGTAGAGGTGGACGATCACCTCCCTCTCCCTGCTGGCCACCCCTTTTTTCCAGCTCTCGTCTACCAGGACCCTGAAGTCCTTCTCCACAGGGCTGCTCCCAAGGGGTTCTTCCCCCAGTCTGTATAAATACCTAAGATTGCCCCAACCCTGCAGCACGCTGCACTTGGCCTTATTTATTGAACCTTATTTGGTTTTCATGGGCCCACCTCTCCAGCCTGTCCAGATCCCTCTGGATCCCTTCCTTCCAATGTACTGACCGCACCACTCAGCTTGGTGCCGTCCGCAGACTTGCTGAGGGTGCACTCCATGCCACCGTCTGTGTCACTGACGAAGATGTTGAACAGCACTGGTCCCAAGACTGACCCCTGAGGGACGCTGCTTGTGACCGGCCTCCACCCTGCCACAGACCCATGGATCATAACTCTTTGGCTGCGTCCAATCAACCAATTCCTAATCCACTGTGCATTCCATCCTTCATATCCCTACCTCTCCAATTTAGAGAGATAAACAGTAATTAAAAACTTTCATACTGCTTAAAATAAATGAGAGCCACAAAATAGCTAAAATTATGAAATGCATACTAACTCCCTGTGCCTCTGTGTGGATTCTTTTTTCTGGGATTATACAAAATATTAAGTACAAAAGCTATTAGCTAAAGGTGAGTAACTATTTTTCGGAGCTCAGTTCTCAGACCATCCTTCAGTGTCTCCTCCTCTCCTGTTTGCAGCAGTACACATCATAGACCCATTCCCCCACCTCCAGAGCAGTGTAACATCTCAAAGACTGCTGGCTGCAAACACACACAAGAAGTATTATTGGAAAAGTATTCTTAGCTACCATTAATTCAGCTGAGCAGGTGGAAACTAGTCAGAGAACTAACTCCATCTAATCATCCAGCTCTTTTTGGACCACAGGCAAGTGTCCTGGGAACCACTAGTGGCCACAGACCACAGTTTGGGAATCACTGTTGTAAATAACACAGAACCCTGTTATTACATAGCACACCATTCTCCTTGTCTTGCTCAGGCTGCTATTTTAGTTCTTTTTTCCCTACCACCACAGCATTTCACACGATAGTAGCAATTTACTGTTCACATCTGGTAAATATGACCACGCTGTCACATGTCTAACAACCAAGGAGATGATTAACTTACTCAAGCATAAATTCAGGTTTCCACGAATGATTTTATTAATGTTTTCTGTAGTTTAATGTCACCTCAGCTAGAGGCAGAATTTCACTCAGTCAATTCTGCAGTTCTATTAGCAGTCAGGGGGCTGGACAAACAATCCCCATTCAAATGAGTAGCAACAGTAAAGAACACAGCTAAGAAGCAATCAATGTACCATATAACTTACGCACACGTGACTTCCAGGTTTTCCATTTCACCTCACATTGATGGCACATTAACATTTGGGATCACACAATGAATGTCTTCTCAGACTTACCAACCTATATTTTCCTATATGGCTTCTTAATGATGTAACTCAATTTCAAAATGGTTTGCAAAGATCCTAGTTCCTGTGCTAAAGAGAAATCAACAGAAACAATCTTTTGATGGACTGTTATTCCTAGATAGAACTGGCACCCTACCTACCTCTTTTGCCATGCAAAATGAACTCAGGACATTTTAACACATTTTATATACATGAAGGCACACAATTATTGTCTGCAGTCCATGGGCATAAAAGATTAGACTAGACAATTATCTTGCAACTTTTTAATTAATAACTTCACTTCAGTTTCCCTGTCATTCAAATGCTACTTAATACTGATGCAGAAAGAACAATAAACACAGGAGACAATCTTTTTCAAAGGATAATCATGCTTTGTTAAAACCATAAAAGTCTTTATTCCTATTATGATTTTTACAGCCCAAAACTTAACTGTATAGTTTAGAAAATTCTTGAGATGCACCATAAATAAGAAAATATCATGTGAGCCAGTCCTGCATCATTAAGACATGGCCATTCGCTAGCCATTTTATTAGCTATATTTAAGTTCATCAATTGTATTTCTAAGATCTAAATTTCCATAGCACTTCACATATATAGAATACCAGCAAAAATCAGTAAATAATTAATTCTGTTTTCCCTTTTCTTTTTTTCTCGACCCCATTTTGCTGCCAAGAAAAGTACCTTGGTGGTCTTGGGGAGAAACAAAACCTATCCCAAGATCTCTTATTCTTATTTTGGTCTGAGACAATTGTATTTTCTATGCCTTACCAAGTCAGAACTAATCTCCAGAGAATTAAGCCATCCTAAGGCAGGGCTGTGTCATGGCATGTACACCTGCCTTAACTGGGAAGCTGATGAGTGCTTAGGGGAATAAAAAAAAAAGATGTGGAATGCATTGGAAGAACATAGTTTCAAGGAGCTGCTATCCAACCTCTCATTTTTTCTGTGTTTTTACAGGAACTTGAGGGAAGACTGTATATTTTAGTCCCTGTGATGACCATAACACAACACTGAATCAGCAAAAAGTCTCAAATTAGCAATGAATAAAAGGATTTGTTCACTGATACGTGTTAGCTTTAACTAACATTTTGTTTCCTATCAAAAGGAGTTGAAGGGCTGTTAAAAAGTTTCCAACTGGCAATTATCCACTGTCCGCTCAAAAACATTTTTTACTGATGGAGGTGCACAATCAAAAAAGTTCATAGATTACTGTTATAAATGAATCAATGTATATTCTTCTTTCTTAGTAGCTTCCCTGCCTTTTTAATTTCTAATTTGCTAGACTGCAACTAGAAAAACCTCAATGGCATCTAAGATTCAAATGCTGTCTTAATTTATGCCTCCACCCTTCTTATTAAGAAATACTTAAATACTGAACTTCCTCAGAGGATTTATATAAAAGTGTATCAAATGAAGCCTTATGAAATGCCTGTCAGAAGCATGAAGGGGTTTTGTTTGAATGTTGTTTTTTTTTTTTTACAGTGACTGCTTAATGACAATACATCCCATAATCCCAGTTTTTTGACAATATATCCCTTAATTTTGTTTCGTGAAGCATATATCTGGCCTGGTCTTAACAGTGCAGGAACTCTTTCTCAGAAATCCAGAACCTAGAAAGGCAGTCAAGACCTACAGAGAAGTCAATTATTTGTCCCAAAGTATGTGCTTCTGCTGGTCCTTGGGGTTCTGTGGTTTTTGTTTTGTTTCAACGCCAGAAAATGTAAATCAAGAGCTTCTTGGAGAACCAGAAGATGAGTAAAGGGTCCATGATTTTCCATTCTTTTTTAGTCAGCCAACTTGCAATTTGCAAATATACTGAATTCTTGGTTTGGTCATTTTTACTAAACCTTTGCAGCCAATTCATGAAAACTGTTTTCAGCAATACATGAATAAAAGAAAGGGAATCAGATTCTAATAATTAAAAGTTGCATATCATTTCTTCTGTGCCATAAGGATGAGGGAAAACTACCCCAAATCCACCTGTTTTGTAAGTGAATTACAAAGTAGAAGGACTTCAAGCCGCTTTGTGCTTTCAGTTGATTTTCTAATAATGTGAACCACATTCCTTTTGTTACATTCAAAGCTACTGCAAAGCTCAGCTATTAACCTGACTTCCAAAGAAAATGGTTTGATTTCAACACAGAAATCAGCTCCTGCTTTCCCATTGTATGCTTTCCTTTCCCCAGACTTGCACTCCTGTCAGCAGCATAGTCAGTCACAGTACATATGGGACATCTGTAACTCTATGCTCGCCCCATCTATAAACCACTTCAGCTAGCTCTGCCAGCTCAAGCCACATCTCTCAGCATGAAGAGCTGTTTGAGATGAATGCAGACATGATCTGAGGGCAGGTTATCAGATCTGCAAACATCATCTACTATAGCCTGAGCTCCATTCAGTTGTCAGACTTTTATCTGCATCTCACGATTAGGAATGCACCATAAACATAGAAATTTCTCGCCTATCCAGATAAAGCTAGCACTGGGAAGTTTGATACTTGACCACGACTGACATGAATTTCACCAAAGAAACATAGGTTTCACATTTCAGTTTCAAACCTGAGATCAAATAAACCAGTAAAAAAGTCAAAAAGTTCAGGAATTCTTAGTGAGGCAACTTCAGGTTATCTCACATTGCTGAACCTCTTGCTCCTAAGCAATCATATTGATTTACTCCAGCATCATTGCAGCTTAATCAAGTCTGGAGGCCTCCTGACATGAAACAGCTTCCAGGTTTTGCTATTGGCTCCCTCCATCTTACAATGCTGTACATGAACAGTATGCACTTACAATTGGCTATCACATCTTTCTGGTCATTGGCATATCAGGAGACCTTTAACAAGCAAACAAGCGACTCCTCCCCAGTCTCAGAAACCTGTACTTGCTTCCTGGAAAATTCACTACTTCAGTAAAAGTACTTTTAAATTCAGAGATAATTAAGTCTGTCTTCACAGAATCACAGAATCACAGAATGGACAGGGTTGGAAGGGACCTCAAGGATCATGAATCCCCAACTCCCTGCCACATGCAGGGCCACCAAGCAGTACTCCAGCTGGGGCCTCACAAGAGCAGAATAGAGGAGGACAATCACCTCCCTGTCCCTGCTGGCCACCCCTCTTTTGATGGAGCCCAGGATACCATTTGCTTTTTGAGCTGCAAAGGCACGCTGCTGGCTCATGTTCAGTTTTTCATCCATCAAGACCCCCAGGTCCTTCTCTGCAGGGCTGCTCTCAAGGACCGCTCCTTCCAGCCTGTATGGATGCCTGGGATTCCTCCGGCCCAAGTGCAAAACCCTGTACTTTGCCGTGTTGAACCTCATCAGGTTCACCCTGGTCCACCTTTTCTAGCCTCTCGAGGTCCCTCTGAATGGCATTCCTTCCTTCCACCATGTCACTGCACCACTCAGCTTCCTGCCATCAGCAAATTTGCTGAGGGTGCACTTGATTCCGTCATCGATGTCATTGATAAAGATAGAAGGTGATATTAAAGATTAATTATCTAATCTACTCTTCTCAGTGTAAATATGTTTTAGAACTTGTCAAGAACTTGTCTCTTAAGTCTGCAAACAGCAAACTCTATGCTCTGCACAGCCTTTATTTGACTGACAAATTGAATTTACCTAAAAATATTCTTTTCCTGAATTACTTCTCTTTTCATAAGACAGTTTTGAGGAAATAAAAAAAAAAAACTCAACATCTTTAGCAAAAGTTATGCAGAAAAAAAAAAAAAAAAGAGGAGTGTAACAAACATCAGTGTATACAATTTACAGTATAGTACCTTCTATCATCTCCATACCACTAGGAGGCTTACAGTGTCCAGCATGGCTCACAACCCAGACGGGATATTGCTGATTTAGTCCACAATATAACGCCTTTATAAAGGTCCTGTAATAACCTGCCAGCCCAGGGTTACCTGCCAAAAGAAACACACCAGCACAGTCAATATTAACCTTTCAACAGCAAGCAGTGTACTTCAAAGCAAACTAAACGACATTACATATGAACTTGTTAATTTAATTTCTCCAATACATTTCCAATTTCTGTTCTCCCAGTAGTAGGGACTATGCTATTGAACTGTTTGAATTCCACTACCGTGGCACAAATGAGAAGCATATTACAGAAAATGCTGAAGGTCAAAACGTAATACAGAAGCTAAAATTGAAGCTCTACAAAAGAGAAAATCTCCTTTTCTATTAAAGCTTAAGCAGCTTGCTCACCTATCTTGTCAAGTTACAGACATATGAAAATTCAAATTCAAATATAAAGAAATCTCCATCCACACAGATATAAAAATGTATATTTTCTCCCTATTAATTTATTACTCTCCCAGGGTAGTCCCACTGGTTTCTTGTTATTATTTAGGTACCAAGGAAGCCCACCATCACAGACAGGACTGCTCAGTTGCACATCTTTCACTTGTATATCAACAACGCTTAGTTTGGATATCATCGACAGCAAGAGGAAGCACGAGCAGTACTGCGTAAAAAGGCATTCAATTTTTAGGACAAAGGCATTGCAACATAACACAGATGTATTACTGCAGGAGTACGAAGGAACATAAAGACAGTAAAATTGTGTAAAATCCTTTGCAAAAGTCTCATGGCAATAACAGCGACTGGCCCAGCATAAGCAGTGACGGGGAAAGAGGAGTCAGAGCTGTAGTCAAGCTAGTACATGCAGAAATGGTGTACAGAAGTAACACTGGGTTTATTCCACTTCTTCCCTTCAAATAGTGGGCATTTGGCTTTGTCTTTTGCTCTTCAGATAGCACAAAGTAAGTTCACTGACCTCCAAAGAGGCATTCCCTCAATGCTGGGTTTCCAAAGTAGCATTTGCTGACTACAGAGAAGCAGTTCAGCAGGAACCCAGAGCCCAGCAGAACAGACATGCTCAGAAGCTCACTCCAGCACTGAAACATGGGCAGAACATCAAAGTCTTTCACTCTGTGTCACACGTTGCACAGCTTCATCCCTCACTTACATGTAATAGGCTGATCTTAGATGCTCAAAAGTTTTTGTCTTTTGTTTTTTAACCTTAGAAAAACATCCAATCTTAAAACATCCAATCTTAAAAGTATGATTTTTACTGAAGTATATGGATTTAGAATGGGAAAAAAAAAAGTATCAGTTAATTTGTGATTCTATATTTTTGCAAGCTTGAAATGTAAGGAGAATTAAAAAGAAAAAGTGGTATATACAAACCCAAGAACACACAACCAAATTTTTGCAAGGTTCCCAAAACAGCAACAATCTAAAATTCCCATAGGATACACAGACGAGGCCATACTTTTCAATCCTTCGTACACCCCTAATTTTATTAACCTATACAACATTAACCTCATTTTCTTTTCTCATTTTTATATCTCAAATTTATATCAATTATGGGGCTTCAAAGACAATAAAATCAAATCTACACACCATTTGTGAAGCTCCTTGAAGAACAGAGGAAGCCTGTTATTCAGCAAGGCTGATGATGAAGGTAGCAGCGATGCAAAATAAAGCGCAGGACTACAAGAATATCTCAGTTCTGGAATATAATCACATCAATTTCAAAACCAGTCCTTCTTCCTTACATTTTTCTGAGCACCAGTTTAAACTATTCTGTCCTTTTATAATGCAGAACAAGGAAAGATAGGAAAACATACTCAAAATTCAAATTTCAGTGCTCTTTCCCATACTCAGGCAGGTGAACACAAAATGTAAGGATTCTCATCACCGAGTCAACAGCTGAAGCAGAAAGCATTAAGTGCTGCAAGGAGGTTCAGGTTGGACATTAGGAAACATCTCTTCTCTGAAAGAATGGTGATGCAGTGGCACGGGCAGCCCAGGAAAGTGGGGGAGTCACCATCGATGGAGGTGCTCAAGAGCCACGGAGATGTGGCACTGAGGAGTGGGCATGGTGGGGACGGGCAGACGGTTGGACAAGGTGATCTTAAAGGTCTTTTCCAATCTTAATGATTCTATGGTTCCATTCCACGACAAACCACAGGGTGAAGCAGCTTTGGATTGCAGAGCTCACAGAGTTCTCTCAAAGCTCAGTGATACTTCTTTGGGGAAAATGAGATTTTTATCTTGTGATGAACGGAAAGTGCATGTCAGACACGTGAAAGAAAATCCATAAACGTGAAGGAAATCCCCTTCTCCCCCTCTCCATATTCATCTACTCATGGTAAAAAGCATTCTCAGGGCTCAGCTGTTAGATTTGCTATTGATGAAAATGTCTTGAAGAGGTATGAATGAGAACCAAATTCATCGTGGAGGTACAGAGGTAATGCAGTACTTACTCATGCATTTTAAGGATTTCCCAGTATATCAAAACAAAACTATGTTCTTGCACTCAGCCCCTAAGTGTCAAAAAATGGAAACTGTAAGCAAACGCAATGTTAACCTTTATGATTTGAAGGTTATTCCAATTATTTAAATACCATGTTAATTCTCAAACACCACAGAGCACATGAATCATCCACACATGCCAGCAAGCCTCAAGTTGCAGTCATCTGAACCAAGAAGCACATCTTAAGCAGTTACTCTCAACTGTGCTTAATTTTTAACTGCATTTATGTTGCCTCATACAAAAAAAATTAAATATATGTAAGTGGTGACCAGGTTAAAGACACAAAAGTGTAAGACATTGCAGATCAGCTTAATTTGCAAAAAACTTTTAGGAATTTTTTGAGAAGAATATGTCATGTGGACCATTACTGGTATTGGACAGCCAGGTGCAAAAGCAATCCCCAAACTTGCTGAGGAACGTGTAATGAATTTCACAACTGTGAAATACTTCAGGTTATAAAGATACACACCAGATCATGCAAGAAAAGCCTTTTATCCCACAAAGGGCAGCTCAGGCATGTACAGAGTTCACTTAAATGAAGTAGAGACTGACAGAAAAAATGAAAGTAATTCTTAGCAGCTCTGGAAGGTATACCTAAACTGAAAAGTATTTATTTAATCAGCCTACAGAAAATGCCAAAGAAGGTGGCAAGCAAAGAAAATTTCTGTGCAGCTACATCACTCCAAATCATTAAGGGGCTTCCTGCACCTTGTTCTGAACTGAACTTTTGGGCACTGTCCTGTCCTGCAGGACGTCCCTTGGAGCATTCAGCTGCCTCCAAAACTCTATCATCTGCAACAGCAGTAGTTGGCACTGGGCTGCAGAGCTCCATGCACTTCTCAAGCAGTTGTCTTCTGTTTCCTTTGGGACCTCAGCAGGACCATAAAGAATAGAAGCAGCTACATGAATAGAACAAGGGAAACACACAGCAGTGGGCTTACAGAGAACTTTGAGGAACTGGAAAACATGCCAGTAATTACCATGAGTTTAATTTTAGAAATAATCCAGTTTCAGAATTAAGTATGTATACCACAGTATAATCTCTCGCAACAAAAACAACTGCAGGCTTTTTTGTTTGTTTGTTTGTTTTTAAATGAGCAGCCATAAATCACATTTGAAATCCAGGGGCGCGCAGCAGGACCACACAAAAGTCATTTTTGTGGCAGTGGTTCCAAGTGCCTCCTCGCAGAGCTGCCAAAGCTCCCAGCTCCAGCCAGGACTGACATGACAAGTTCTTCACTCAAGGAAACTTAATCCATTTTTGGCATCTGACCAGCCAACCATGGAAGAAGATGCAACTCCCCTACGTTAGTGAATGGAAAGCAGCCCATGCAGATGTCGGGAGGATTTAAATGGAACATGTGAAAAAATAAAATAAAATACAATGATGTTCTCACACTTGGGAAGAAACTGCAAAAACTGATACTGCAGTTGACAGTCAGGCCTTAAAAGGAAACACACGCTTCTATGCCACGCACGGTCAAGGAGCTGCAAGTAAACCTGTCAATAATTACTGAAGGATCATCACAACCTCCCCTCAATTAAACTTCCACCTTGTAGATCTGGAGGACTGAGATTCTTAGCCCCGTGTTCTGCTTAGAGACTATGCACTAGGGGAGCATCATCAGCCAAAGAGCAATTATAAGGATGTGTTTCTGCAGAAACACATGTGAATGCTCTGTTTGATCCCCTCTAACTGTGGAATCGTGAATTTGGCTGGGAAGCACCCTAATATAATGGCAAAAGGTGTGAAAACAGGGAATCTCCAAAGGATTCAGCCAGGTGCCATAACTGCTTATTACAGAGGCTTTTCAGGAATATTTTACATTTTTTCTCTACAAATACAGGTGTAAATATATAAGATTTTAGCCTGATACAGCTGTAAAACTTACATATGAATTTTTATAACATACATTCTCTATGTGCATTTCACAGGGCAAATACATTTGCCTGCTATTCTCAAACACTGTTCCACTTTCAGGGCAAACACGGGTTTCATGTACTTCTGAAGAGATCCTATGGACATTCTGATAAAATCTGAACTAAACAAACAATGTTGCTTTCACCCAAGTGAGAATAGTGCCTTCAGCCTGTAAATAAGAATTCCCAGCCAGAAATTGTGATGAGAAAACACGTGCCTGTTCCTCCAAATGAATGACTGAAAGCATTTATCCACACAGATAAGACATCAAGTCTGGAATGGAATGGTATCACTTGATCTGTGATAAGGTGATACTGCAGGGATGTAACGCAGTTACGAAGTCCACAGACTTATTTAGATATTTACCTTCAATATCTCAATCAGGTGGGACACATGCAGAAAAATAAATATACGTATGAATGATTCCTTTCACACACCTGTAAAGAAATGGTTCTTGGAAGCGATTGATATATAAAACAGAAAAAAATGGAGCCCACAATGGAATAGTGAACTTTTCACTAGTTTTAAAAGCAATAACCAGGACTTCCTGGAGAGCACAATTAATTTTTGCATACAGATTAGACATTAACCTTTTTAATCAATTCTCCTGGTCAGTTCTCCTGGTACACACCAGCAAATACATAGCCTCTTGTGCACTCACTTAAGCAGATGAAGACATTTTATTAGTTTAGATATGTAGAGGTGGGTTGCCCTCATCTATACTGCAACCCCTCCTGCAGGCTTTACCTCGGGTCTCAAATTCCCAGGGGGACTTGTTCAGTTGAGTACAGTGACTGAAGGCAGACTTGGACCAACAGAAAACTATCTTCTTCCAAAGGAAACAGAGGAGAACAAAGGATGTAGCAGAAGAGGAACATGAGACTTGGTGTCACATGGGTTCACAGTAATGTCAATGAAACATCTGAATAACAACGCAACGCCGATGAGACAAATTCAGCCGGAAAAAGACAAAGACAAAAATAAACAATTCAAAAACAAGATCACCACAAATTGTTTTGTTTGGATAAATAGTTCCGCAGATTCTATCAATTTTGAATAATGTACAAGAAGGAAGTAAACAAATTCAGAAGGCAGCAGAAATTACATTTTCCGAGGGGTGGCCAGCAGGGACAGGGAGGTGATTGTCCCTCTCTGCTCTGCTCTTGTGAGGCCCCATCTGCAGTACCACGTCCAGGTCTGGAGCCCCCAGTACAAGAAAGACAGGGAGCTGTTGGAGAGGGTCAAGAGGAGAAGCCACAAGGATGATCAGGGGACTGAAGCATCTCCCCTATGAAGACAGGCTGAGGGAGCTGGGCTTGTTCAGCCTGGAGAAAAGAAGGCTGCGCGGTGACCTCATTGCAGCCTTTCAGTACCTAAAGGGAGCCTACAAAGAGGAGGGGAATCAACTCTTTGAAAGGGTTGGCAACTGCAGGACAAGGTTTTAAGTTGAGGGAGGGAAGATTTAGGTTGGGTGTCAGGGGGAAGTTCTTTACAGAGAGAGTGGTGAGGTGCTGGAACAGGCTGCCCAGAGAGGTTGTGGCTGCCCCATCCCTGGAGGTGTTCAAGGCCAGGTTGGATGGGGCCCTGGGCAGCCTGGTCTGGTATTAAATGGGGAGGTTGGTGGCCCTGCATGTGGCAGGGGATTGGGGATTCATGATCCTTTCTACCCAGGCCATTCTATGATTCTGCGAAATCTATATCAGATATTTGTCTATTTTGTACTGTTGCTCAGACTTCATTTTTTCTTAAGATAGATAAAACATTCTATAAACAAGCAAAAATTGGTCACAGCATCATGAAGACAGTTAATACGGGATAAAACTCTGGAACTGTGTTTCTGTAGTATCAGTGGAAAAAGATTTCTTTTTGCAGCTTAGGGATATCAACAGAATGCAACATTTAAGAGATCAGTAAGGTCATTTTTGTTATCAGTCTCCTGAAGCAGAGAAAGGCGAAGCGACAACTATTCTGCATGCAATAAATCAAGAAGAAAACCTAAGAGTGAAACCATGCAATTAAGGACATTTGTACTGGTTCTGAGTAGATGCTCCATGAAGACTTTAACTGAAACATTTCCAACACCTTCCTTCTCCATCAGCACCACTCACCATGTACAAGCAGATTTTAGCCATTTCCAACCTACTGTGAAGAGCTTCTGTTTCATAAGACTTTATTAACAGATATAAAGGATCTAAAACTTGAAGGTGGGAAGGCATTACGTAAGTACATAGTATTACATATATTTATTCTTATTGAAGTGTTCAGATGCATCAAGAATAACCAAGAGCTACTTTCAAAGATGGATCTCAGGACAATAATCAAAATCCTCCATCACATGCATAACAGGAAAACAACAGAGCAGCAGCAATGATTTACTGAATTTTTGATTCTACTGTCCCCATCTAGTTACTGAATGTAATGGGGGACATTATTTTGAGTAATGCTGCAGCAATTGATAGAAGCTACTATCAGAACAGAAATAAGTCCATGCATTATCTACAGTTTGAAAGGAGAAACCTATTTTGCCTGATTTCCAAAGAGATCACTACATCAAAATATTTAGCATCAGTGGAAATCCTATCAGCTCAGGCACTTCTAGCAGTAGCTACTAGGAAGGACATGTACATTACACACATTTTATATGCATTACTAGCACGATTCACATAGAAAAACTGGATTTACATCATAGGTAGATCTTTCAGCAGGTAGTTTTTTCTTCCTTTCTGCCTCAGACATCACATGAAGAGAAACAGATTCTTCTTTAAATGGTCAAATCAAGCAAAATACCATAGAACACAATATTTCCATAACTCAGGCCAAGTCGAGCTTCTGCACGTTGCAGGGGAGGGATTATTTCCTCTCTTGATTATGCTTTGTGGCCAGGGAGGCAGGAAGAACCATGCTGAAAACGCCTCATTAACAGGGAGAGGACATGGAGAGAAGACTAGAGATTGAGAAATTTCAGTCAGTCACTTCAGTAAGTCACATCTGCCACCCAGATTTAGTAGAGGGAATTACTGTCAAGCACAGTTGGATCTTCAACCATCCTGTCATTACTCTGCCTCCTCAAACTTAACAAGCCTAAGTGTGCCAAACCCCTGTCAGAGGTACTTGTGGAGCACTGGGAAATTCAACAAAAGTGGCGTATTTCGAGCCTAGATCTGACATACAGGCTCCTCTTTGCAGGAGGAAGTTCTTATTTTTAATGATATTTTTTTCTTTTCTAAAGACAATGGAAGCTGGTGGGCTGACCCAGTAAACAAAGCAAAACTGTCAGCATATTTTAAAATATTACTCACAAACAAGTAGTCCATAAGCAGCTAAGTAATGGAGCGTATCATCCTAAGAATTGAATCTTCTAATATCTAATACAGGACAGAAGACTTCTTCCCTCTCTACTGGTCTGTACATCTTCCATCCAAATTATTATCCTTTTTGTATTTTTGAGGTCCCTATCACTCACAAAGATTTGGGGAAAGTCAGCTGATACATTCAAAGTTTTACATACGAATTACTTTTACCCCCAAGGAGTAATTTTCACAAGAAGTCTAACTATTTAGCATAGTGAGATACAGAGAGCTTCAAAGAAATTTGATTTCAATCCAGACAGCACATCTCATTGACAAATCTGCAAGAACTTCACCCAGAAAGATTTCGTTAATCCCAGTCAGAGAACAGAAATAACAGACTGCTGTGGTTTAACCCAGCAGGCAGCTCAGCAGCCATTGGCTCATTCACCAATAAGGTAAGGGAGAGAAAGGGAAAAAAAAAAAGATAAAACTTATGGATTGAGATAAAGGCAGTCTAATAGGACAGAAAAAGGAAGGCAAAATGACAATCATCATTGTAAAAAGAATATACAAAGTAAGGGATGCACAGTGCAATTGCTGACCAATGCCCAAACAGCCTCTAAGCAGTTGGTTCCCTCCAGTCAACTCCTCAAGTTGATTACTGGGTCAGCATGACACCATATGGCACAGAACATTATTTTGGACAGTTTCAGTAAGCTATCCTGGTCCTGTGCCTCCCAGCTCCTTGTGCTCACTCATCTCTTCAGCTTCTCATGCTGCCCTGCCAGAGAGATGCACTTGGGTTTGTAGAATCATTGCTCAGCAACAACTAAAACATCAATGTGTTATCAACATTATTTTCATCCTAAATCCAAAACACAGCACCATACCATATACTAGGAAGAAAACTGACTATCCCAGTCAAAACCAGAATACAGACAAAATGTATGCATGAAAGTTAAAATGCTACTAACCACTAAGAAATCTTCCACTTAATATTACAAGTTAACAGCAGCTTTCATGCATGGTCATGTAGGGTGCTGAGCAAGTACATGGTCAATTGAAAATAAGATCGAACCCATAACTGAGCCATGAACATTCCTGATGCTGAAGGGGACATATCTAGAAAAGTTGAAAGAAGAGAATTTTGTAATCAGAAGGTGTTTTCTTTCTGGTCGCTGATTTTGCTTCTTCTCAACAATGAGCATAGAAAACAACAGTATACAGTGCACATCCTATGCAAGTATGCAAATAAGTGTTCTGCTGTATTGATGTCCCACTGAAATAGAAAGCTGTGCTCTTACTTCCTTATCCCAGAAACACTGAATCGTAGGTGCTAGAAGGGACCTCTGGAGATCACTGAGTCCAACTCTCCCTTTCAAAGCAGGGTGACTTCAGCAGGTCCACAGGAAAGCATCCAGACAAGTTTTGAGTATTTCTAGAAAATGAGACTCCACAAACTTTCTGGGCAGCCTTCTCCAGTGCTGTCACCCTCACAGTAAAGATGCTTTTCCTCACATCTGTATGGAACTTTTTATGTTCCAGTTTGCACCTTATGATTAGAAGACCTGCAGTCAAGGGGAAAAGCACGTTAACTTGCCCCATGTAAACTCTTCTATCTAGATTGCTACACTACACAGACTTTGAACTCTAGAGTGCAAGCTGTTTCATTGATTGCTTTTGTACTGTGTATACCAGCTACTGGAGAGTGAGAAACTCCCTCACCTCTGACAATTTTTTCTTCAAGCGAAAGAAAGAAATTCAAATTGAAGTAACATACAAATTTTCCATGTCAAAAAACTGAAAACTCAGGGTCAAATATAAAGAGCTGGCAGCTTCATCTGGAGCTGCAGAATAAACAAAAGCAGAAGTTGCAAGGAAGGGGCACTGCATTCCCAGCGAATCACTACCACCTGGTGTGACCAGTGGGGTACCAGCTCCTTCCAGAAAAGCCTCGGGATGAAGCGTGCGAAACCACAAGCGCTGTGTGTGCTGAGGACTGACACCATAATTTAACATCACACAGTTCTGCAACACGTTCAAAAGAAGGAACTCCCTCCCACCTTCTTCCTACCATTCCCACCCCCCACCACAGCTCACCAGCCTGACTTACACTAGCAGAGCCCTGTGGGCCCATGCTGTGAATCCGAACAGGGAACTGCTCCAGCTCCAAAAAAGACCCTAGGAGTAACTGTATGAATTTATTTAATTCACAGCACGACCTCTCAAACTATTGTTTTGGCATAACCCATGGGTGGAGTGGCACAGTGCGGTGGGAACAGGAATACCTTATGCCACTATTGTTGACAAACATTTGGATTGTGCAATTATGGCCTTACAAAGTATTTTAAGTGCTCCAAGCAGTAAAAGCTGTTGGATTTCTTGGTGGGTTTCAATATACACCCTATGGTTTTTAACTTCTATACTGCTTCAGGCTCAGGAACGTTTGCTTTATGGTCCTAAGGCAAGAGCTCAGTGGATACTCAGGCCTGCCCTCCAGTGCCCTGACAAAGTGCACAAATCCAAATGGAAGTTCATTTGCATCCCAACTTCTAACACAGAAAGGAAGCAAAGAAACTTACCAGGAGGGCTTTGCTTACCTGACATTGATCATGTAAAGTCATTACTCAGAACAGATGGAATACAGGAAAAGAGGTTTAGGAATACCAGCTGGCTTTCCAGAGCCAGTCTGAGGAGCAGCACAGCAGTCAAGTAATGCACTCAGAGCACCATGTGGCTGCCTCAAGCCCTCTGCTATAGTCATTATAACAGCATAGAGTTCATCTTCTCTCCACAGAAAGGGCAGTGAACTCACAGCAGTTCCCTCCTGGTTAACTCAATGTTGGAAATGCCAAGCATGCAGTTCTACAGGTAGTGCTCTGCTTAGGTACAGTAATCTTCAGGACAAAGTTTAATTTCACATACTGTCAATACCAGAGAATGGATCAATGCTGTTGCTCAGCTACTATGTAAAAAAGCCTTATTTTCTTATGAAGGTGTATAAATAAAGGCAGTATCTGTACATACAGCAAAGAGATCCTGCTCAGCCTTTTGGATATAAACATCTACCTTCAGGACAGAATTCTAGATGCAAAATTAAGGCGTTTGGGAAGTTGACCATCTTCATTTTTGTGCCCCCAAATTCCCCTTTCCTTTCCATTTCCTTCCTTCAGCTGAGACCTGTCAACAGCTGCACTGTTCTGCCTGGAAAAGTGAAGGGAAGATAGGCTCAGGTAAGTATGCATGCAATTTCTTGTATTTGAAACTAGCAGAGGTAAGTGAAGATTAGACACAAAGCATAGTGTTAGCAGAATGGAAAATATACATCCACACAGAAAACAGCAGGTGAAGATACGTATACAAAGAAAACAAGCTATTAGTCTCAGCCTAAGATAATCAAAACTCAGCTACCCTACAAGCAGAAATCACATGCAGCTATTTTCAACATCAACAGGAGTGAAGCTACACTATGACTTCCATCTAAAATTTCCCACTGGATCTAGAAGTATTACTTAATTCAAACAATTAACATCCAAAACAAAATGATTCCTTTTTTTCAACATAATAAAGAGTTGAAGTATTTAATTGTGTTGTTTTCTTTAACGTCCTTTGGGTATTTAGTGCTGAACAAACAGAACATGATGTATGTCCTAGCCCAAGGATTTCATGAAGCAGGAGTGGAGCTGCCCAGAGTTAAACATTCTAAGAGAGGAAGCATTTGTTGTCTCACTCTACCCAGTTGAGCTTTTATTGTTAATTTATTGTTAGCTGATTGTTACTGAACGCTAACTTAGGGACTCTGGTGATAGATTAGATAAATTTTCCAAATGGGAACAAAGTTTTGTTTGGTACAAATTTGTGAGGACAGCTGAAGCATCTATTGAAAAGCAACCCAGTGGCAAGGCTGGGAACAAAAGCTCCAGCATTCCAGTCCTTATATTCGTTGCTCTAACTGGGTCTCCTTTATTTCACTCTCCATAACACAAGTTAAAGGCATTTTTATGACCCTCAACAACGAACAGAACCAATTAATCACTGCCACATGAATGGCCTCATAAAACTATTTTTTCTTGTGTGTGATGTACAAGCAGAGGAGAAACAGTGCCTACATACTTATTCACATGATAGTGTGAAGCCTGACAGCATATGACACTGCTGACTATTACAGCAAAAAGCTTTCAAAAATGCTATTATTTTTGCTAATCTTTAAAACAGCTCCCTCTTCTGGCATACCTCTTCCAACAAACCTCATTTGAGAGTTAAGGCACTTATTACGCAGTATGGCTGTGAAGGCAAGAAGTGGGCAGCTTAAATTACAGTTCTTGCACGAGTGACTAATTCTAATTAAGTATTTATCTATGATTATCCATATGTTTATGTCTGCTACCATTCATACTCCTAAAAATACAACAGATAAATCAACTGAGATCCAAACCCAGACCGGGACAAGAAGCCTGGGTGACCAGCTCTTGAGTTGCATTCACAGAACCACTGAGGTTGGCAGGGATCTCTTGAGACCATCTGGTTCATCCTCCCATTACTGTTAGCTAAATCACTTGCCTAGCATTTTGCCCAATTTGGTTTTGACCATCTCCACAGCATCTCCACCCCATCCATCAGTAGTAGAAACAGTCCAGACAGTGCCCATTCCCAGCTCCCAGTCACACAAAAAAATTCCTAGGAAATAATGTTTCTTATCATGGACATTCACATTCCATCATCTTGATTAGATGTGTAGTGTCAGGCTAGTCCCCTTTAAGAACAAGGTCAGACAGACTCAAACAATCTTAAAAAAAATAAAAAAATCCAATCTCCCTCTCATAGCCAGCTTGTTAGTGCCAAAACCACAGAGCAAAAAGGTGAGGCTAGGCAGACATGTCTCCTGTTGATGCCTTGGTAGCATTCAGTCCTAAATAAATACATAAATAAATCTCACTGCTTAATGCTGATAGAACAGGTACTTGATTTTGTCCACAGAAGTATTGCTGGAGCTTCTTCAATGACTGCGTATGCAGCACCAGAACAGGTGCCAGAACCTAAAAGTGCCATCAACCAAGAGGTAAAGAGTCATCTTCCCTCTTGATCTGTTTTGGTTTTTTTTCCTCATTGCCAGCAGCAATCCTCTTTCCTCTAGTCGTATTTTCAAGACAAACAGTGACCACTACTGTGCCCTGGGGTATACTGACTGCTGACTTAAGAAGTACTTGCTGCCTGAGAGCATGGAAGAACTTTCCTACACTGACTGAGTGCTCTCTACTCCAAAATCTGATTTCACTTCACCAACAGTTCTGTTCTTTCTTTTCACTGGTTTCATCACACATGAAGTATCCAAGGTTCACATGCTGGATTCTGAATTACGTTCTGCCCAAGGCTGTCAGAAGCTGCATATCCTGCATCTAAATCAGCTGATACTGGGAGTCCTTACTATATTTCAGGCAGTTCTTGCTGAGAAATGGTTACAACACCAACAAATCCATTTAAACCCATGGATCTTGTTTAAATTAAAGCACACCCTAAAATCCAATTGAACCGGAGTAAACACATTTTACATGGTTTGTAGAGTCATGAAATAATTTTCATTGATGAGCAAAGCCACAGTCATGGCGGTAGCAGTAGCTCCTTCTGCAGACCTCTGAAAAACCATTCATTGCAGTGATTGCTCAGCAGAGTGAAAGATTAACCTTACAAAAGCAGTTTTAGTGGTAGCAAAAGAGCCCACTCCAATCAACCAAAGTAAGTAAAAACTCTCCACAGAATACAAAGAAATAAAGCCTCAGAGCAATACAATAAGTTCTAATATAAATTATTATTGCACGCTGCTATTTAACAAACTTTTCTTAGCAAATGCTGAAAGATGATTTTTAAACACTAAATGAGGAGAGGCGAAGACAAAGTCAGATAAAGTACTGAAAGCTTTTCAGAGTCCTTGCAGCACAGTCAAAAATAGAACTTCAAAGACTAAGAGGAAGCTTCACTTCAAGGCAGAAACCATTAGAGACTTGTCATAATCCACAAAGATTGTTCGTACTATTTTCACTACTGAAAAATAGTTAAGTAGTCTTCAAGTGACAGTGGTGACGTGGAAGTCAGTCATGCAGTTACTCCAAAGAGAAGATCAAAATCCAACCATCTGTTATGCAGAAAAACAAAAACAACGCTTGACTTGGAGGATTAGCTCAGAAGATCAAATCCTTATACTGTGAAATAAGCATCTGTTTAAAGCCTGTAAGGACTTAAACACCACGAAGTCACTGCTTGTGATGGTAAAACAATGATGATCCAATAACCCAGCAGCAATGAGATTGCAAGCAAGTAGATCAAGAAACTTGGCAAACAGAGGGAACAGCCTGCGTGTGTGCCAAGTAAATTCTGAGGTTTTTGTATATTAATGAATGAAATTTACGTAGTATTCTTTATCAGAAGAAAACAAATGTTATTTACATTATGCATTATCAACCATAAAGTAAGCTATTCGAGTACAGGTCTGCAAATAACAAAGTTGCCTGGATTACATCATCATCTTTATGACCATTACTGTCTGGAAAGAAGGTATTACAATGCACTCCAGCAATGAAATGCAAGAAGAACATTGTGAAGACAGGTCTAACAGCAGAGTGGTTTTAAAATGTGTACTGTATTTATTTGCAAAATTCAATGTTTCATAAATACACAGACCCAAATAGACACTTAAAACAGTAAGAAAAATATTCCATTACACTCTGTGGATCCTGGTTTCCAACGAACCCAAGCAACGTTAAATATTTCTGCAGTAGATTTTATACCTCATTGCTAATTTTACACTAAACAAACACTGCAAAAGGAAAAAACAGACCTTTATGACACAAGAGGAAAAAAAGTAATTCCTGTCTTTCCCCATAACGCCTACATTTCCAGAAAACCAGGGACCTGATCCTTCAACTGTATACATTTAATTTTACTCTCGTGGGCAAACTTAATTATTTTAATAGAAAAAAAATCATATTAAGAACAGTAAACAAGTACACATGTATTCTGGACTGAGGACAAGAGAACAAGTTGGGCATTTTGCACAGTAATTACTTCAATAAACACATTTTACTTACATGAGGAAAAAGGTTACAAAACAACAAAGTGCACATTAAACATTTCAACATGTCAATCATTCAAGCATACACAGACCACTGTATATAAAAGCTCTGCTCTGCTGTGGCATGAGACTGAACTCCACTGAACATCGTGCATTTTAACTGCTTCAAGCACAGTTAAATTCAATCCAAACTCAGTGGGAAATTTTCCATTGACTTCAGAGTATGAAACTGTTGTGGAGTTGGCTCTTCTGAGTTTTTTCAAGAAATAAGTCAGGGCAAAAATGAATCCTTCACATCACGGAGAAATCCAACTAACAAGAATAAGCACATAAGAGTTACTCTCAAGCATCTTGTGACAAGATTCTGTCAGAAGTTGAGGATTTCATCATTCTTCTCTTCCTCTCCCTCCAAGTCTTGTTTTGATACAGAAATCATATGCATGGATTTCATTTAAACTGGAAAGGCATGTACTCAGCTGAACACACAGAACAATGCACCACATACAGCAGGACCAGGCATGCGCAGCCACTGAACACCTGGCTGCATGCAATTTGCTTTTTGAGTGAGAGTTGCCCTTGGCTGAGTGTTTCACTGAACTGTATCAGTTTTCCCTTTCTGTCCTTCATTATTTCATTCCATAAGGAATCTGAATTAGGGATACCTGCCTTTCAAGTGTGAAAATTGCTGGGCTCTAGAGGGTTCTACATTTCATACTTCAAAAATCATGAGGAGAACGCTATCTACTCCTGTTAGGTATATGAATATGCTGCCAGATGGCCCAAGTGTCCAGATCCTTGCTTGAGCTGTGCTTTTTGTGTAGGCAGATAAATGTCCTTGAAGGCCAAAAATAAAGTATATAACAGAACAAAAAAAAAAAAAAAAAAAAAAGAAAAAACCCACCAAACATCTGATCTATGAGAAGCAAAATGGCACTACGTGATGCTAGCTCCTAGCCAGCCCCATGGCACTTGCAGCAGGGAACTTGGGTGACTGGACTGACTGCCAAATTTGAGTATCCAAAACGAAGATAACATCACTGTAGTTTTGTCTTCACTACAGTGCCAAGGTGAAAGGAAATTTTTGTTTGTTCTTCCAATGAGAAGCTGTGGCATTGTAACCATAAGTGTCTTGGCAATCATCTCACAGCAATACGTGTAAAAAACAGAGTATAAACCAAGTCATTCAGGGCAAATATGCCTTAAATAGCCATTTCTCTTGACCCAGTTTCTGAATTAAATATCAACAATATCATAAATATCAGCAATGGCATATTACTAGATGAACTGCACACTTACAGATGAGGTACAACGTATACGACATGGCTTCTTCCCTAAAGAGAGCCAGCAAATAATGCACTTCTTTTACAGGACAGCAAAGATACCAAGAGAGGGGAAAAAAAAAAACAAAACAACACACCCTTCTATTCAGAAGAATTGAAAAGCACTTAGTATTTACATTTTACTAGAAAATAAACAAAGGTAAAGAAGAGGGCAACATTGTTCCCATTGATACTGTGCAACATTTTAAGGTTTTCCTTAAAACTTCCCCATGGAGGGCGACTCCAACACCGCCCTGGGCAGCCATTCCAGTGCCTGACCACTCTCTGAGAGAAAAAATGTCTCATGTCCAACCTAAATCTCCTCTGGTACAACTTGCAGCCATTCCCTCAGGTCCTGTTCGTTGCCTGGGAGAAAAGGCCAAACCCCTCCTCATCACAACCTCCCTTCAGGAAGTCATAGAGTGCAATGAGGTCTCCACTAAGCCTCCTCTTCTCCAGACTCTTCACCATTAGTTAGAAGAACCATTCAAAACTATATTGGTATCTTAGCCATAACGCTCAACATAGAATCTCTTTTGTATTAACAAACAAGTTAGAAATCAATGAAAACATTCTGCCTGCTTTGATGGCTTTTTGAGTTTTCACCCTCACTGACGTTCAGGCAACACCAAGATACACTCTGGGAACTGAAACAAACTCTTTCCTGACTAATCATATTCCAAAATGAACTGCAGGAGGCAGGTATGGATATGGGAGTGAAGAACAGACAATCACAAGCCATTAATATAAATTTCCCTTTAAGAATTCAGTAAAGAAAGTACACAGTTATAATGGAAAGCATTAGGCATTTCAGATGTTGTGGCAACGCTGTCAAAAATCAGTTTTTAAATGCATCTCACAGTATTTGGAAGTGTTTGTTTAGTTTGGTTTCTTAAAACCAGCTCCTGGATGTAGAAATCTCTTTTCTTTAGAAGAGAAGCTTTTAGCTCTTCAGTGAGGCATTATCCACAGCAACACCCAGACACAATAACTTAATCAGAAACAAAATATAGTCTGTTCAGTAGCAAAAGGAGGCCAATAGGAAAGCTAAAGGAAAGTTTAAGGGAAGAGACTGGTGTGGAAATATAAATCAAGAGCAAAGCAGATACAAGTGACAAACAGGATTTCCAAAAACGGGTAGCAAGGGCTGAGCAGCATCTTGAAAAAAACACACAATCATGATTGAAGAGGGAATTAAAATCATTGTGTGATTCTAAAACATTTAAATACTTGGCTTTCAAAACATAATATTGTTGAATGATTATTCTTGGAATTGTTTGTAGCACTTCTATGTACACGGATCCTTGTGTTCCTGAATATCAATATTTGCTACTCAAACACAACTTCAGTGTCAGCTTAAGATGCAAAGATTGAAGTCATTACATTAAAAAATACCGTTATCATCTGAAGATAAATACTTACTGTAAATCTAGCAAAATAAGCTTTATAATGAAAAAAAAACAAAAAACCACCTTTGTTGCTTTTTGCTTATTTTACAATTGTTAGAAAAGAGGAGCACAATAAATGAAACAGTATCCACAACACTGCCACTCATCTTTAAGGTTCTCCTTGTGAAGAGCTCTTTGCCTTTCTGCTTTCTGTGTTAGCAAAAAGAATCCCCTCCTCTTAACAGGACATAACACACGGCACTACACAGTGACTGAGGCCAAGGGAGTAGGAGGAAAAGCTGAGGAGCTAGGTACTCTAATGGCTGGCTAGGCTACAAGAAAACAACCTCATCATCAATTATTTCTAATCTAGCCACTTTGCAGCTTCGTAGCTCTTGTTGCTGCATTATTTTTAATTGTTCACTCAATGCAAAAACTCCCAATTCTGTCTCCAACACAGTTCTGAAATTAGAGCAAAAACATACACGAGCTGCTTACAAGTTTGCAGATTGCTACAGAAATGCTTTGAATATTCTTCTGATGTTTATCTCTGATCATCTATCTAGTTAATATGAAATGCTACATCCCCATAGAAGTATACTGCGGGAAGCAAGACTCATGTAGCTTTGCTACTCCATTTTCTTGCAGACAAGTTTTCTATGATAAACACAGAGTCTGTAAGTTCTGCACGTCCTGGTGCACTTCAAGCAAAATAACTTAAAGACAAACCAAGGCTCCAGAACCTGAGGGATAAAGAAACTTACCTGTTCATTTAAGGCCTTCCAGAAATGCCTTAACTGTAAGAAACCAACAGTCAAAAAGCATTAGCTCACACTTCATAGAATCACAGAATGGCCAGGGTTGGAAGGGACCCCAAGGATCATGAACCTCCAACCCCCTGCCACATGCAGGGCCATTTAATACCAGACCAGGCTGCCCAGGGCCCCAACCAACCTGGCCTTGAACACCTCCAGGGAACGGGGCATCCACAGCCTCTCTGGGCAGCTGTTCCAGCACCTCACCACTCTCATAGTAAAAACCTTCCTCCTGACATCTTATCTAAACCTTCCCTCCTTCAACTTAAAACCATTTCCCCTCGTCCTGCTATTATCTACCCTTTCAAAGAGTCAGCTCCCATCCTATTTGTAGGCTGCCTTTAGGTACTGAAAGGCTGCAGTGAGGTCACCCCGCAGCCTTCTTTTCACCAGGCTGAACAAGCCCAGCTCCCTCAGCCTGTCTTCATAACTTAAACCTCTGGAAAACTGTTTCACACATTTGGATCCAAACAGATAGATCGTTGTAATAAAAGGTACTCTGCACAGCATCTGGCTTAAAAAGCTGTTCCCATAAAGCAGCAGTGATGAACTCACTGGAGCCTTATTTCTTCTTTTCAGTTGCAGCAAGAGTTTAAACTTCATCGTGATTGTGTGAAAAGTTATGCTCCTAGTAAACTCCAGGAGGCAAAGACATAAAATCATTGTGCCCAAAGAAAGTAACAAAATATTCTGTGGTGCTTCCAAAATCTTGTAAAGACTGAAAAATGGGATCCGGTCACCATCTCACCATGAAGCAAAGAGAAGCCCACACATTGGCCCACAAACAGCAGAGTGCATTCAAACAACAGCTTGCACAAGGCTGACATCGCAACACCACTTTCACATACAGTAAATAAATAGAGTGCAACTAAAATACATGATGCTGTCAGCAAACAACCACCACAGTATAAATAACTGAGACATTCCAATTTCTCAGTTTTATCTTAAACAGAAATACAAATAACTTATTGTTGAGATTACAGTTCTACAGTACTAATTCAATTCCAACAAAGAAATTTCACCATTCCAATACCACTGATTTTTAGCCACTTGTGTGCCAGATTTATCCAGGAACATTCCTGATACTGAAATTGAGCGTGCCTATTCCAAATCATCACATTTCCAAACTTAAAACGAACAAAAAGGCACTTACCAGGAATAATCATGAACAACAGCCTGGGTAGATTTTTACTTTCATCCTTTGAGAGGTCTTTCCAGGGCCCACATTTCAAAACATGGGTAGCAGCTCCGCAACAGTAGATAAATTCTTCGTGCAATGGTACTGGCTCTTCTGACACTGATCTCATGTTTGCTGTTAGACAGAACAAGACACTGTTATAACAAATTGGCAAATACTTACATATCTGGCTCTTTGCTATCATAACTTTCCATATTCCCATAGAATAACTGGGAAAAAAACCAAGAAACTATAGATTAAGAACAAGAAACCTAGATTAACACAGCACTGATGTGGGTATCTATCTGAAAGCCAACTGCTATTACAGAATACAGTGACCTACATTGCAGCACATGGACTGACTCCCAAACAGCTATGAGACACATACTTTTCTACCTTAGGATGAAGCAAGCGATCTTCTACTCGGCAAAGCCTATTGGGAGACCTTGAACACATCTGACGTACTCAAAGGCACTTACAAACAGATCTGTACGCTCAGGTGTTTTACTACGGATCAGGACTCCATCTACTGCCATTGCATTGGGTGAGAACACTCAGAGCAGTAGTAGATGGCTGCTGCCACACAGCTAGGACTCTTCAACGTTCATCCTTATTTCAGTTGACTCCAAAGTAAAACACTAAAAGCAAAAAATAACCTTCCTTTGCATGCACAATTCTTCATTACTTATGCAGTTGTTCTCATAACATACTAATCACTCTATCCTACAGTGTTACTTAGGCTTGTAATTACTTGGATTTGAAAGATCGCTTGGTAACAACATTTACAATCTGCATTTAAATACCATTTGATGAAAGGAACTTGTCCTAGCACTGCATAACATAACCGGAGTAAGCTGTTTAAAATTTCACCTACAAATTGCCCAGTCACAAGACAGGACAAACAGGCTGCTGCCTCTTCTGAAGAATGGTACGCAAGGGAGAGGGACAGTGGTAATCCCAAGGACAACAATAAGCCCCAGAGAGCAGTGCTGGAACCAAAGTAAAGGAGAAGGGTACAGCAAAGCAGACTTGATATATGCAACTTCACAAAAGTACATAAAATACACCCCAGGGTGTCCAGGAAGCTGGCACGATTACTACAAGTCTACTCTCTATCCTTTTTGCTACTGACTGAAGAAGTGCTCAAAACTTACAAGAAGGCAACCATCATGCACTTGCTCAAGACAGAGGATGCAGGGAGCTACAGGTCAGTCAGCCTCACCTCAGATCTCACTGAGCCACCAAGGAAAATCCTCCCAAAGTTGTAAGCACATAAACATGACTGAGAGCATACGAAAAGGATTTGGCATAATCTGTCCAAATAACTTCATTACCTTCTACAAAGAGACAAATTACTCAATGGCTGATGGAAGAAATCTTGATGTTGCTTAGCGTACCTTGAGCAAGACTGCCTCCCACAATATTCTTCTGATCAGAGTAGCAAGATGGAAATTAGGCAAGCAGACTATAAGATACTGTTGGGGGGAAAAATAACACAAAGCTAAACAAAAAGAACACAAGAAAGAAAAAAAAACTTAGCAGCAACGTCCCTCAGGAATCAATATTGAGCCAATACTGTTCAACGCCTTCATTAAGCACCTGGATAATGTGCTATGAAGCACTTGTCAGCAGGTTTGTGCATGATACCAGTCTGGAAGGCAGAACAAGAATCACGTGGAAGGGACCCACAAGGATCAAGTCCAATGCCAAGCTCCACACAGAACCACCCGAAATTCAAACCCTATGCCTGAGAGCGTTGTCCAAATGCTCCTTGAACTCCAGCAGTTTGGGGCTGTTACCACTGCCCTGTGGAGCCTGGGCCAAGGTACAACCACCCTCTGGTGAATAACCATTACCTAATACCCACCTGCCATTCCCTTGAGTCCTATCACTGTCATCACAGAGATCAGTGCATGCCCTGTGCTCCCATCACGATGCTGTGTGCAGAACAAAACAAGAGACTACTTTGCCTCTAGACAGTGTTGCTCTCTAAATGGATGTTGGCCTGACAGAAACCACATGAAATCCAATGGCAAACAAAGTCCTACACCTACATTTCAATACTGCAATATGGCAGTACAGGCTGGGTGCACACAAGAGTAGCTTTGCAGGAAAAGCAAGAGGACGACAAGCTGAGCATGAGTCAGCAGCGCAGACTTGAGAAAACAAAGGCCAAGAGTATAAATGCTGCAATAGCAAGAGTAGCCACCTGGTTGATGGACATGATTACTTTTCTTCAAGCGCTGGAGAGGATGCATCTGGTTTACTACGTCCAGTTTTGGATTCCTCACTACAAACAAGACATTAACAGATTGGAGAAAGTCAATCAGATGACAAGATGATAGGGGTGCTGAGGCACACGGCAGATGTCCAAAGGACAAGGATTAACAGTTAAAAGTTGTACTTTCCTATGAAGCCAAAAAGAGGTTAAGTTGTAATCCAGTATCAGCCTAGCCCTACTTGAGAGGTACCTACAAAGACAGCCCTGCCAAACTTCTCTTTGCAATGACAGATGGTAAGCCAAGAAACAGCAGTCACAAGTTGTGCCTCCAGAGATGCACATTATGAAAAACTTAATCGCTAAGAAAGCAGCGGATGACAAGTCTGAGAGATAGTGGAATCTCTATTGCTGGAAGTTTTTCAGACACAGCTGGATAAAAGAATATTTTTGTATTATTCTAGCAAAGGTAGCAGAGGGCTTCATGAATAGGTGACAGTAATAAATTACATAGATCAGAGAAAAGGTCTCTGAACTAGGTCAGCCCCCTAAAAAACAAAGGGAATGGAAACAGATGCATTCCACTGATTGACTCTACAAATTTTATTATTATTATTTTTAATAAACACCATCCTAATTGGTGAGTTTTGTGACTGAATTCAGTATCAAAGTGCAAAAGACTAACTAGAAAGGTAGTGAGATTGCTCTTGCTGACTGCTAGAAACAAAGGCTCTGACAATTTCTGCAGCATTATCCCCAGAACAGAATAACCCAGACCTGACACAAGCTCTTTGATTTGCAGACAGGAATACACTCACAGCTAAGAGCTGGCAGCAAAAGGAACAGACATACTGCGTGATAGGAAACCTGCAATGATGAATGGGGGCTGGAATGAGGATGCCCAGATCTCATCAAGGATCGCTTTGGACAAACTACAGTCAAACAGTGTCAGATTTTTTTATGGAAAAATCAAAAGTGGTCAAAGACTTTGTAAGGTGATGCAATATCGGTCACAAACCTTGACTTGTTTTATGTAAGGAAATCAGCAGAAGTCAGTGGCAGATGAAACTGAAATATTTTTGCATTTTATTTTACTGTATAATTCTCTTAGCTGTATGACAGAATTGCCATGCTAGCCTCTTTCAGGCTGGAGAAAGAATTCATTTTAAAAGGTCCAGATTTTAGGGATTCAAACAGGAATACATGCCTCTGTTGTGTGCTGCAAACAGAAATGGGGACCTACAGCTGTAAATGTCTACCAGTGATTAACATAATGAACAGAGCAACCTCAACAGAAAAACCTCTTGCCTTCATTCACCATCAAACTTGTTCCAAAAAGACTGCACCAATATGAATAGTTTCAGAGAGTTCTGGAGGTATGAAGTTAAGAAATCATAAAACACTGCTAGAACCCACAATGATACATATCTACATTGTTCTGGTACAAAATTATTTTATGAAGACAGCAGTCAAAAACCCTGGAGAAACAGATTAGGGAAGCTCACCTTAACACTGACCACTCATTAGATCACACAGAAAGTACTGGTTTAAACAGAGTTCATCACATACTTAGCACAACATAAAAGAAATCAAATGGAGTTTTTGTTAGTTAACATAAATGATGAACTGTAATAAAACTGCTACTGCACTCTTTGTGTTGATTTTCAACAGTATAAAACAGCAAATGAAAGACTTCCAAGACTGCAAGGCACAATGACAACTTCTAAGAAAACAGTCACAGCTGAAAGCATCAACTACTGGCCTACTGCAGTCAACAGAATAGACAAGGGAAACCAACTTTTCATTGTAGTTCTGGCAGTAACACACTAGTTTTTATTTTTGGTCTCTCTTCCCCTTCGGCAAGGATCTCAGTTTCTGTTTGTGCTGAATCTCCTTCACAAAGCCCTTGAATCATAGCATAATTTGGGTGGAAAGGGGCCTTACAGACCATCCAGTTCCACCCTCCTGCCATAGGCAGAGACACCTCCCACTAGATCAGGTTGCCCAGAGTCCCTATCCAACCTGTCCTTGAACACTCCCCAGGGATGGGGCATCCCCAGCTTCTCTGGGCAGCCTGTGCCAGTGTCTCATCTCACCACTCTCTGAGTAAAGAACTTATTCCTAATGGCTAATCTAAATTTCCCCTCTTTTTGTTTAAAACTATTATTCCTTGACCTATCGTTACAATCCCCAATTCAGTCCCACCTCAGCTTTTGTCTAGACCTCTTTTAGGTATTGAAAGATTGTTTTAAGGTCTTCCCAGAGCCTTTGCCAGGCTGGAGGCCCCCAGGTCTCAGCCTGCCTTCAAAGGAGAGATGCTCCAGCCCTCTGACCATCCTTCTGACACTCCAGAAAACCTGCTCCAACAGCTCTAAATCATTCTTTCTGGGGGCATCAGACCTGGATGTACTACTCCATATGGAGCCTCACAAGGGCAGAGCACAGAGGGACAATCACCTTCCTCACCCGGCTGGTCACACTGCTGTGATACAGCTCAGGATACCAGTGGCTTTCTGGGCTCTAAGTGCACATTGCCAGCTAACGTTCATTTTTTTGTCCATCAACACCTCCAGTCCTTCCCGGCAGGACTGCTCTCAGTCCACAACTGAAAGCCCATTATATTTGCCTGGAGCTCAAATAGATAAAGCCATGCCCTTACTAGGTAGGCCAAACAGTCCCCCATTTAGCATTGTAACTTGCTGAAGTTAGAGGTAGGAATGTTACATTTCATGAACAAAGCTGTAAGAATCCATTCCATTCATATTTGAAAAGAAACACTATGGAATTCAAATTTCAGCACACATCACTACCTAAAACAAGGCATGTTCAAAATGCAACAAGTATGTTAATTATGTTGGAGAAGAGATGATATGGGCCTTCACAGGAAACTGAGTCAGCAAAAGAGGAATGCAGCACACACTGCAAAAGAAATAAAGAGAAAACTAAGGGCATGTGCATAAAAAGAAATCTAGAAGGAGGAGCGTGAAGGAAGGAGAGACCACAGGCACATGTCAGAATCACAGAATCCTAGAATCACCAAGGTTGGAAAAAGCCTCTAAGATCATCCAGTCCAACTGTCCACCTATCACCAATATCTCCCACTAAGCCATGTCCCTCATTATAACATCTAAATGAATCTTCCCTGCTGCAAAGTCAGGCCGCTCCCTGTAGTCCTATCACTCGTTACGTGGGAGAAGGGGCCCACCCTCACTATACCACTACCTCCCTTCAGGGAGTTGTAGAGTTCTAAGTTCTCATTTCTTATCCTAATTCAAACATCCCACACAAGCTACATTTCTATTGGATTGTTGCTTAAGTCATATATGTAGCCTGGACAACAGTCAACAGCAACAAAGAAATAAGCACAAATTTAAAGTAATGGTAATCTATTCATTCCTTTAAACCAGAGCACCCAAAAATTATGATTTTGAAGAAACTTCCATCTTTCAGTAGCATTAACAACAAGCAAAAAAAAAAAAAAAAAAAAAAGGTATCTGCCACTTCATCTAATGTCAAAATAACTCCTTTTTCACCACCTATTAGATTCAAGGAGGTCTACACATTCTTTGTTCTTGTTAAGCAGGCAGAGCTCAAAGAGCATAATGAATACAAGTTGACAACAAAGAAAAAAACAAACAAACAAAAAAAACAACAGAACAACCCTACACCATTCAATTATCACCAGGCTGTCCTTCACTTGGCTTCCTCTACCTGTACCGTACTTCCCCCTGTATTGTTAAGCATGCATCTTTCTATATACAGTAAAAAGGAACAGATACTCCTTTTTACTATGTTACTTTATGTTTCTTCCATATTTTTGCCTTATCTGTTCTAACACAAGCCTGAATTCAAAACACATTTTTCTATTTCTCATTTTATTTTTTCAAATTACATGCCTTCGCATCAATGCTTCACTCACCTTCATTTCCAGCATCTAGCTACTGCTGCTTTTCTTGCTTTCCAGCAAGAACAAAGTCGTCAAAATACTGCTTACCTACAGCAGGCCAACTTACTGTTCTCTGAGCACCATTCTACAATTACCTCTCTACTTGTGTTTGCTGCTTACCACCTCCTGCCTATCTTCTGCAGCACTTCCCAATTCATTTATTAACCTAAACAGGCTCTAAAGGCACCATGAGGCATGACAATAAACTGGCCTTACGCAGCTCTGAGCAAAAGACAACAAAAATAAAGCAGAAGAATCAATGAACATGACATATAAACAAAGAAAAATATCAAACAGCGTTATTTCTCTTCCTGAGTCACTGCAATAACACACTGTGATCATCTGCACTAACCTTAGTCTTAGAATCCACATTCTCCCTAGCAAAGAGCAGTGGCGAGGTTCATCATCCTAACGAGGTGGATGGAACAGCAGCTGAGCAGTCAGGCTAGAGGGAAGTGTTATGGCAGCTGAAAAGCTTCTCCATGCATCTGTGCTCTGACAGACTGACAATTCTAGAAACAAGAGATTTTGCCATACTGGAAGCAGTGCTAGCTTGTTCCATAAAACAAGCACAATCACCTCTATTTTGCACAAGAACCCAGCTCATCAAAATATCCCTGTCAAACCTTGGTAACACAACCAAGTGCAAACACACAAGCATATGAAGCACATGTTCATCAAAGCTGGAAGTAATAACCCAGTTAACACCTAACAATTTTATTTCCAATTAGTGCTCCAATTTATTTTGAAAGGTAAAATTTGATTGTGTAGATTTCCATAACGCATTCCTATCAGTATACTTGAAGAAAATAGAAGATATAAAGAAAATTCAAGTAGATTACACATCCAAATAAAGGAAAGGGGAACATCAGCTGTAAACAGAAGCATGAGATGAGACAGAAAAGGAAAAGAACAGCATGGCTAACAGCAGTAGCAGAAAGTAGCAGAATTTAGGAAGGAAGAAAGGAATCCTGCCATGCCTATATTTGCAGCATGTCTGGTTAGACATTGCTCTGGCACATCAATATTACCTGATAAATCAAAACAAGGCACTTACACAACGCACAGCCTCATCAGGCAGTTGTGAAGATCCACCTGGGTAAACAAATAGTTTTCTCATTCATTGCACTCATCTGCTGTGTAGTTGGGATGGCTTTTCAGTGGAATCCCAGGTTTGCTATAAGCTTAAGATTCAGTTTAATTCAGACCTTTCATGTTACACATTTGCTCTCTATTATGAATATTCTTTTATTTAGAATGACTTCCTCCCATGTAACCTGTTTCTAAATCTTACTGCACATCTAAATACCATCAAAACGTGCACTGGAACCAAATTTAGTCAAAAGTTTCAATGAAAATCCAAAGTCTTACACAGTGGTTTAAGAGCAGAAAAGACAGTTAAGTCACCACTAACAGCATGCCTAAATTTAATAACCAAATACTGTCTTTTATACCTTGCTTGTCTGTTTTCTGTGCAAGTATGTGCAAAACACTGCTAAAACTTACACATCAAAATTCGCTCCTAATACTTGGCAAATATAACCTTGACATTATTTGAAACTCAAGACCTCCTCTGTTTCCAGCTAAGGTGCCAACATTATAATAAATCAGAATAATAGAAAAAAAACCATTGCTAAAAAAAAAAAAAAAAACAACAAAAAACAAACAAAATCAAACACAAAGCTGTCTACCAAAAAAAAAAAAATGTAAGTCTTGTCAACTTTACTGATAAACTGTTTGGCTTGGCAGTCATGATGGAATTGATTTTTTTTTTTTTTTTTTAATTAAATGATTAGGAATACACAAAATGTAATTGTAAATTATATGAAGGAAATGAACAGTTAATAACTCATCATTACCTTTTGGAATTTAAGGAGGAGTAAATATCAAATTAAGAATATAAAATAAGCAGAAAGGAAATTGAAAATGAATGGAATTGCCTCTTTAATTAGTTTGGCATTTGAGCCACAGAACTTGATGCCGAGAGCACCAGAGCTTCACATGGGTACAAGGTAAGAATGAGTTCATGGAGATGAAATTCACAGAGGAAATTTAGGTCTTCAGTGTACCTGTGCTTTAAAGTTCCTGAGCTGTAGGTTGCTGCAGGCTGAGTAAATACTTACAAGGCGGAGCCAGGTAAAGAAGGATATGCTCAGCTTTCACATCCATCTGTCTGGGGTATTGCCAAAGGCTCTTGAGAGATCACTGATTTCATATGCTTTTATGTAACCTTTGTAGAAATTCCATAATGGAAAACATTAATTGTTAACGCCAGGACTTATCCAGACCTGCAAATGTGTGGCAGCCTCCTTCATGAGCATCTTAAGCAAGCTCCATGAGAAGACAGGGAACTATCACAATCCTAACGTTTGAAGGCCTCTAGGACACTCACAATCGTAACCAGATGCTGCAAGAAGACCGTGCAAATGGACTTTCAGACCTTAATTGTGTATCACAGAGTCCCAGAAGGCCTGCAGCATACCACATCTCAGTGAATGAGGAGCTGCAGCACCTGAGAGGTACAACTATCCTGAAGATACGACGTCAGTACTGTCCTTTTGTTGCAAAAAAAGGAAATGCTTCATCACCTTTGCAAGCACAGCGAACAGGTTAAGAGAAGGAAAGCTTTCAACAACTATCATGCCTCCATACTGCTTCCTCATTACCTCCATTTTCTCTCTGCACCCATTTCCACGCCATCAGCTCCATTGCTCCCTGGCCCTGATGCTCCCCACCTGCCTGGCACATTGCCACTGCAGCATCAGCCTTTGAGGTGTCACCTGGAGCCCATGGTGATGCTCTGGGGCCACCCAGACTGACCGAGGATTCCTGGAGCAGGGCGTGGGGCTCCGCTCCTCCCAACCACCTGAACTATTCTAATAAAGAACAACATTTCACCTTCAGCATCTCATCTTGCTTTTCACTTTTAGGTACATATAATTGTATTGTTCTCATTCACTGGCCATTCTGTCCCTTAATAACCTGCTGCTTAGATAACGAGCATCACTCACAGCTGCAAGTCCACAGAAACACACACTAAGACACTAAGCCCTGCAAGCAGCGTTACTGCAACTATTTTCTAGAAAGAAAAAGAAACCAAGCTTAGGATTTGCTTCTCGAAGTTCCATCGTGAGCTACACGGAAAACACAAAATAAAGGGAGCACAGGGATGCGTTATCGCTAACCAGCGCTATTGGGTGGAACGCGTTTGCAGGACAGGGCTTGGCCCCAGCGTTACGTAAGGCGGGTGGTCCTCCCGGCCCCGCCAGGCAGCAGGGCAGCAGGAGGGACGAAGTCTCCCGCCCCTCCGTTACCGAGGCCGCCGCACAGCCCCAGGGCACGGGCGGGCAGCTCGGCGGCCGCCCCCGCTCTAAACGAGAGCGGGGAGGGAAGGGAGGGGAGAGAGGCACGTACCTTCCCCTTTCGCCGGCTCCGCGACACCCAGCATAGCGGCGGCGAGCCGACGGACCGACGTGTGCTTCAGCCGGGCGGAAAAGGGCAGCCGGGCGGCAGCGGGAGCAGCGAGCGGAGGGCGGCGGAGCCGCTCCTTCCGCCTTGGGCCGCGCGGGGTGGGCTGAGGGCGGCTCGGCTCCGCCCGGCCGTAGGGCTGCCCGCCTCCTCACAGCGCTCCGCCCCGCCGCGCCCGGCTCTCAGCCGCGACGTGCGGCCGTGTTTAGAAAGAGCGAGATGAAGCCGAGTGCTTGAAGCGCGGGGGAGGGAAGGGGCAGACAAAGCCTGGGTGCGCCCTTCGGTGCGGTACATCTTGCATCTACACCAGGAGGGCGGATAACGGCGTGAGTCTGGCTGCCCAGAATGCTAAAATGCGTTAAAGCAGATTGAAAATATGAGATACTGGGCATCAACTTGCAATAAAAGCTTAAAAAAGTAGCAATAAATCTGTTCTCAAAGCACAAGAGTGCTGCCTCATTCCATCCCGTGAGGTGTGAATGGGGTTCAGGGCAGGTGAGGCCCTGAAGGAAGGAATGGAATCCCTTAGAAGGTTGGAAGGGGCCTCTGGAGATCATAGAATCATAGAATCGCTCAGGCTGGAAAACACCTTAAAGATCATCGAGTCCAACCGCAATCTAACCATACTACCTGAACTCCAACAACCCTCTGCTAAACCGTGTCCCTGAGCACCGCATCCAGATGGTTTTTAAACACATCCATGGATGGTGACTCAACCACCTCCTGTGGAGCCTATTCCAATGCTTAACAACCCTTTCTGTAAAGAAGTTTTTCCTGATACCCAACATAGACTTATCCTGGTGCAAGTCAAGGCCATTTCCCCTCATCCTGTCACCTGTCACCAGTGAGAAGATCCCCAAGTCCAGCCCGCTGCTCAGGCAGGCTGCCTGCAGCAGGTTGCACATGTAGGTACCCAAATGGGTCTTCAGACTTCACAACCTCCCCAGGCAGTCTGTGCTAGGGCTCCATCACTTTGACAATAAAGAAGTTCTTCTGAATGTTCCTTTGGAACTTCTGCGTTCCAGTTTGTGCTCTTTACTCCTTGTCCCATCACTGCACACTACCAAAAAGAGCCAGACCCCAACAATTTGACTCCCGGGCTTTAGATATTTATAAGCATTGATACGATCTCCTGTCCATCTTCTTCAGACTGAACAGTTCCAGGATCTCAGCCCTTCCTCGCATGGAGCTACTCCAGGCCCATAGTCATCTTTGTGGCTGTCTACTAGACACGTTTATCTAAGAGGACCAGAGGGAGATCTTCATGCTATTTTCTTTTTTTTTTTTTCCTTGAGATATATGTTGGAAGAGCTGTTTCAAATGGAAGCTGTGGTAGAGAGAAGGTAAAAAAAAATCCATTGGATAATATCTAAATGGTTCCAAGAGGAATCTGGGCAATTGCAAACCAGTGAGGCTAATTTCTATGTTGAATGAACTGATAAAAACAGAGGCAAGAATGAGTGGAACAGAGATAAATCTGTTGCACCAGAGAAAAGTCAGCAGTATTTTTTATGGCCGTACATGACTTGCTCCAAAAGTAATGCCTCCTATTTATTTCCAAGGAAACTGCAACAGATAAAACAGCACAGTAACACTATTTGATAACACTGTAGAGCAAATTCTCTGCTACAAAAAACTGTTTTTCAATGTAGTCACCACCATTAGCTGTGCATTTTCCCCAGACATGAGCAAGAGCTGCATACCACACTAAAAAAAGTCTACACAAGCAGAGGTGACCCACTGTCGCTGTCACCACTGCTGAAATGCTCCACCCACCACCTCACTGTGCTCACAGCCATTGTTTGGTTCTCTAGAAATGTTCAGCAAATGTCAATGAATGTCAGTAGGTGCCTTTTTTTCCTCATGGAAAAATTGAGTGAAACCTTCACTTCATACGCGCTTCCATGTCAGACTCCGTGCTGTCAGACTGCCCCTCTGCTGCTATCTGTCATACAGCAACAACACGTAATGGGATATTTTGGGAAGGTTCAGCCTATGCTGCCATACAACCAACAGCTGCCTCTGACTGGCATTGCTTTCAGAGCAGCCTCTGAGCGTCTCATTTCATGAATCCCTGGTGTTCTTTGGAGTATGAACACATCTGGACAAGGAAGGACATGGAAAACCCAAAAGATGTTTTGAGAGGAGCCTTCATTGAAGGCTCTTAGAAGGCCAAGCTGTCGTGGGATAGAAGTTACAACCTTCAGAGAGATAAACTCCAGCCAGAAAGGTAGGATTAATTAACCATTTTTTCAAATGGGGTGGCATAGCAGGTAAGGTTGTACATTTGTGCTAAAATAAGTCCTGTTCAACATATCAAGAAAACTCCAGAAAAGGAGGTGAAGAGCAGAGCAGTAAAATTTGTTGTACATACTGAATTACTGTACTTAGTAAAAATTATGTAACACTGCATAAAGACCTCTGAATTCTAACTGGTGGAGCAGTAAAATGACAGATACATGCTGATTGCATGAGATTGAAGTCCAAGAGTAAATGAAACCTCTAAATGAATGGTTGCTGTTCCTGAGCAACCTGGGTGTCACGACAGGTACTCGGTGAAATCTCAGAGCCATGTGCTCCATTGTGGTCAAAATTGAGTGAGATTTATGAACCGTCAGGAAATGGGCCCCGTAATTCCATAAGCAGCTACGATACACTCATCTCTTGCATGTGGTCTGCAGTTCTAGCGCTCCCATCCCTCAGAAAGGTTATAAAACACTACAGAAACTATGGATGTAACAATGCTTTTCAGACATGTGAAATTTTTCTGTATATGGAGCACTAAAAGAAACAGATGTCTGAAGATAAGCCAACGAGTACAGGAGGTGGGAGAAATGATGCCTGAAGCTAGTATGTGTGAAACTGAATGCACAGTGATTCCTTATTGCCTCTCTGTTGCAGAATTTATGGGTAGCAAGCTAAGCTAAGCCATAAGAAGCAGTGTCCAAACAAAAATATTGTAATGTATTCTTAGCTTCATTGGAAAAATCACAGTTTCCAAAAGTTTATAGGGGTTTGCAAAAAGGTGAGGCAAATTTGTTGAAGGGAAATGCACCAGGGGCTGTTGAGCTTTTAAAGCTGAAGAGTCCAGAGTCTTTAGTCTTCTGGAGGTTAGGGAGTCCCAGTGCTCTTCCCTTAGCATCGGTTGGTAGATGCTGTCAAAGACAGTCAGGGCTTTTAACTTGATCTAATAAAGTTTTCATATTCCTGTTTACAACCATCATTACTTTTTCTGAAATCCTCATCAAGCCCCGCAGGTCATTTCTCATTTTAGGACTCAGATTGTGTAATACATGTTTAAATGATCCAAAGGCCATCCATATGCTTGAGATACTGTTGTTCAGAGTACATTTTGTTAAAGTGCTTATTGAACTTGATTGTCAGCAGCAAGTGAGTTCATGGGTGTGTGTGTTACAATGGTTACATTTTATCTGAGCTGGAATTGATAACTTCCTGCAGCCAAGTTCCAGGTGAGTGCTTTGCTTCACGTGGTAGAAAAGCAAGGTGACATTTGGCCTGGTCTGTTTTGTATGGACTATATGTTATGGACTTATTGCTAGCTGTGATGAGGATAGATGGCAGAAAGCAGGAGGATGGCAATCGAGTGATCACTGGCAGCATGATCATGCCAAGTGGTAAATTGTGGACGTTATTTGCACAGGAAAAGTATAAGCCAAGTTTTTATGTGAAATTTGGTACACAGTTTTTACAGTGCATGTTCTCAGTGACTTTTAATTTATTAAGTGAGACCATAAGATTGCTTATTAGCATAAATTTTCATGATGGTTTCCCAGGAGGAATTGAATCCATGAACAACTCTTTCACTCTGCTTGAATTGCAGAAGAGTGGCTTAAAGCATTCTCACCTGTATTTTGTTCAAATAAGGTTCTGTGATAGGCTTGCATTGCTTAAGACACTGCTAACATAAATGATTATCCTTAGTGTTAATAATGATCATAGTAGTTCAGTATAAGACAGCTGTTCTTTGATGTGCTTTCTGACATATTTGTAGTGTGTTCTTTTTGAATTAACAAATACATATAATACATGAACATTGTGCATTACAGACTTGTAGTTGGTTTGGGTGTTTTAACAGATAGTGAACAACAGAAGTGGAGGTTAATCGAAACAGTATCTGCTGAAGAATCAGTAATCTAATGGTGAAGAAAGAAACAAAGCAGGTGGAGTGGCTGTTTGGGGGGCAGCATGTTTTGTTAGCTCATCATCTTGACTCATCACTGACCTAGTCACGATGTAGTCATCTGTGGCATTAGACAGTAATTACTTTCGTGATTGTATTGATTTTCAAATGTTCTTCACATAAGAAGAAAAATTTCTTAACACCTTAAGGGCATCTCCAGTTGATGAACTTACTTCTTAAGCCAAATTTCTGTCTGTGCTATAGGAATGGAAGGTTTGTTGTCTGCACTGTTCAAACATCATTTGATATGGAGAAGCATTTTCAGATCACAAATCATTCTCTATTTCTACAGGTATCATTTCTAACTAAAGGAGGAAAGTGGTACAGTATGCATGAATACATGATTTATCTGGTAAATTATCAGTAAATATGGAAAAAAAAATCTTTTTTAGTATTTGTCAAAGAATATAAATGCGGTTACTCTCCAGGTGTTCAATTCTTCTCTGGTGATTTGAGTGCAATGAAAAGACATTTCTGGTCTCTGTTACTCCTCCTTAATGCACACACAGAAGGGAATATAGTAAATTCAGGTGATAAGAGAGAAAGGTAATTTCGTAAGAGTGACTTACATTCAAGATACAAGAATTTACAGGTAAAGCTTTAGTCTTCTTGCTGTTAAAGCACAGTGTTTCTGAACAGCTTACCAACAACTTTGTTAAGTAGAATCTGTCACAGGGCACTGATATACTTCTGTTTGAAGTAGTCCATATGTCCACAGTGTTGCAAATATTTAAATTAACTTATCAATTAATTTATTAAATTAAACTATCAATACAGGGAAAAATGGCTTCTGCACAACTTCAGGTCCCACTTTCTTCAACTTTTTTTCCAATTTTTATTTATATGCAATCTTCCCTTCCCTTCCCTTCCCTTCCCTTCCCTTCCCTTCCCTTCCCTTCTCCTCATTATATTTCCTATTCTGTGAAAACACCACACTAGCAAAATGCAGAAATCTGACCGTATAAGTAGAGAAAACAGTAGGCAGCAACCTTGGATCCCCAATAGATTTTCAATTGAATTATTGGCTCTTGAAGAATTAAACACCTTAAATCTCTGTATAAACCAGAATTTAAAACTAGAATTATAAAGTGTGCATGAATCATATAAATATGTATGTTGTTTATGGATATATATTCCATTCAGGCTGAGGGAGCTGGGCTTGTTCAGCCTAGAGAAGGCTGCAGAGTGACCTCACTGCAGCCTTCCAGTACCTAAAGGGAGCCTATAAACAAGAGGGGAGCCTACTCTTTACAAGGATAGATAATGGTAGGACAAGGAGAAATGGTTTTAAGTTGAAGGAGGAAGATTTAGGTTAGATGTCAGGGGAAAGTTCTTACTATGAGAGAGGTGAGGTGCTGGAACAGCTGCGCAGAGAGGCTGTGGATGCCCTGTCCCTGGAGGTGTTCAAGGCCAGGTTGGATGGGGCCCTGGGCAGCCTGGTCAGGTATTAAATGGGGAGGTTGGTGGCCCTGCATGTAGCAGGGAGTTGGAGATCCATGATCCTTGAGGTCTCCTCCAACCATTCTGAGGCATTCTGTGATTCTGTGTTTCCACATACGACAGTTAAGCTGTTGTATACGTGCTCTTTTTGTCTAAAGGGAATTTCTCGGAGGTATATAATGTTTGCTATGGTTTTCAAGCTACATATTTTTTATTACAGAGAAACTGATAATGGATGTATTTCAAAATGACGTGTTAGAAATAGTGTTCTGGAGACAGCAAAATGCTTCAAAAAGTTGAAGTTTCTGAAATAACTGAGAAAAAAGATTGAAAATAAACAAAGTTCTTCAGAAGATTAAGCTTTATAGGTGATGAATGTAAGAAAAGGGAACAGAAGGTAGGAAAAGGTTACTGTTCCACATTACTACAGAGAGAAATAATTGGCTCATTGTGTCCTTATGTGTGGGCACATGAGGACCCTGTGGTGTGCCTTGAAGTGTTCACATCATAAATGGCAGCAACAATATTTTAGTATATATTCCTATATTATAAGGCTAAAAAAAAACTAACTGCAAGCATTTTGAAGTAGAAGTTAACTGGAGATTGTATATTTTTTATATAGCGTATACGGTATTGCTCTCATGTGATTCTTATTTTTAGTGTGTAAAGTCAGCATACAGCAAGTATAAAACTCTGAGCATGCGACTGGCCTTAAATGAAACAATGGGCCCAAAGCTTCCCAGCGTGCATCAAACTTCTTATGCAAACAGCCCCTTTGAAAACAGCAAGCTGAAAGTGACTCACATGCATGAATATTTTGCTAGGTCAGGTTTGAATAAAATTAGTGTGTTTAAGGGCCAGTATAACTCGGGGATGTGAAGAGCAGTGATTTTGAATGATGAAAGCTTGGGGTGGTGTTTTATAAGGTCAGATCTTCCAAAGTGTTTTGGGTGACTTTCCTGGTTGAGTTCTTACTGAGAAATGAAATGGGACCAGTGATGCACCTGAGCACTGGGCCACTGCTTGTCAAGGCCATTGAACACTTACCCTGTGCCCTGGCATTCTTTCAGCTTGTGAAGACTTTTAACAGTCCAGGGCACAGTTCGGAGTACACCATCCACCTGAAGTCATTCCCAATGCACAATATGAAGAAGACTTGGCCAAACTTGTCATTTTTCACCTCACACAGTTTTCCAAAGCTGACCTAACAGGCTTTGAACCCTCGGCCATCACAGGCTCTTCTGATTCATAAAACCTGTTTCATGAAATGGAGAAATCGCAGTGCAGGGCTGCAACACAGTCTTTATATTTTTTCAGGCACTCATAAATGAAAAAAAAAAAACCACCATAAAATATGACAATAATACTTTATGGCCTTAGAGGTGCCACCAAGGTCCAGCATGACTGAGGCCAAGTACTAGGAAGCATAGAATTGATTGGACTGTCACTTAACTCTTTGTCTCATTAATGAATGCTGTTTCATTCAGTTGCGAGGCATAGCCCCAAGCATGAGCATTTTATGCAACCAGATACCAGGAAGGCCTCTATAAATGTTAGTGTTGAAACAAACAAGCCTGGAGTATTTTTGCTGGCAACAAAAACCAGGCGTGATGACATTCAAGCAGGTTTTAGAAGTTGGTAGTATCTCAAAGCACCACATAAATCTGCTGAAGGTAGGTTCTTCTGGCCAAGGTCCTGGAGGCCATCTGCTGGGTAGTTGTTTAGGAATGTAAACAACACAATAATTTCTATGACCTATATATTTAAGACTGTTTTCCTAGTTCAGTTTAAAATACTTAATCCAAAGAAAGCACTATTAAAGGCCAATCAAAATATGAAATACCCTTTACGTGTCGCCCGTTATATGATAGCAAATCCTGTCCGGAAACAGAACGTGTCACCTTTGTTAAACTTGCCCCACAGATGAGTGGAAATTAGAATTCAAAGATCAGATAGAAAAAAAAGTGCATATACATGGAGAGTATCATACAGGATTACTTAGAACTGGACAAACACACCAAGAAACAAGTTACTAGTAAAGCTTCCTGAAAAGCTTTGGTTCTTGAAAGTACTCTTGAGTGTAAAATTTTCTAGTATTTCTAGTTAGCTATTAATGCAGCCGTGTGTACTGGAACAACTCACACAGCAACTGCCTCAAATTTAATAGCTGCAAACTGTAATATGAAATAAAACATTGAATTTCATGAGAGTAGATTCCAGTTATAAATACATTTGAGAGCTAGACAACTTTTTTTCTCTTGCCTTCCCTTGTTGCTATCTAAAACTAACCTTGAAAACAATAGGTCATGAATCATATTAAATTTTGGCCAAGAATCTTCATCAGAGATTCTGTGATCTTAATAAGGGTGCCGATTTCAGCTCAGGCATAGAATTCTGTATAACAAAAAAAACCCAAACACCTCTAGCCCTAAGCATTGATTTTACATTTACTCTTTGCAGAGCAATCAATTTCAATCAGAACTGTTATTTATGGTTACATGTATGCAGACTCCCGGGAAGCAATTGTAGATTGATATGCAGTGAGAGGGAAGCAATGAAATCCAAAGTACTAGAAAGTGATAGTTACGAACGTCTTCCTCCTTATTGTTACCAATGGGGCAAACTAAATTTCCCTTGTTAAAATTCCCATTGTTTCAGCCTTTTTAAAATACATGAAATTATTTTCTTTTACCATAGATTCTGCATAAACTTAAACAGGTTAAATTTTCTAAAAAGCTGTGTGTGTTGTGTCTGTATCATTGATAATTGTGCAGTATTCTTCATATTCTCTTTAGAATTCCTTTGGTGAAACATGATATAATACTGCAACGACTGCCTTTACATTTAGTGATGTCTTATTTGAAAAGAGATGTAGTTCAATGACAAGGACTAAGTTAGACATCACAACAAGGAGAGGTCAACCTGTCTGCTCCTGAGCACAGATGGTGAAAAGAGTGCATGGACAAGGATCTGAAGATTGTCTGGACCAGATCCCTGCTCCAAGTAAGTCCAGCCACAGCAGGTTGCTCAGTGCTGTGTCCAGCTGAGCTTTGATAACCTCTGAGAATGGAGACTCTACAAGTTTTCTGGTCAACCTGTTCTAATGTTTGGCCGCTCTCACTGTAAATACAATAAAATAAAATAAAAATAGGATTTCCTGTATTTTCTTTTGTGCCCATTGCTTCTCATCTTGTTACCAAGCAGCACTGAGAAGAATCTGTCTCCATCTTCTTTACTGCCCCACATTAGATGTTTATGCACATTGATAAGCTCCCTCTAAATTTTCTGCAGGCGTACTGTCTGCAGACTTGCCAGGGGTGCACTGTGCCCTGCTGTGCAGGTCAAGAATGCAGAGGTTAAACAGTATTGGCCACAGTATCCACCCCTGGGTACACTTCTAGCAACTTGCCTTCAGCTGAACATTGTGACATTGGTCACAGCCTTTTAAATCTAGCAGCTCAACCAGATTTCAGTCTGCTGCCTATTCATGTAGCTGATGGCTTCATCATTTTGTTTGCAAAGGTGCTTTGGGAGACAGTGTCAAAAGACTTTCTAAAGGAAATTTCCTTGCGTTCAGCCTTTCGGCTGCAGAGGTCACAAAGCTGTTCTCCTTATCCTGCCAGCACATGCTGCAGAAAGAAGCTTGTCCTCTACTAGCTAGCTCTGGCTACTGACTATTATTTTGTTGTAGTTTCTGGCAGTTTCCCATTACAGGGTGCCTCAAATCTCCTTAGTTTGCATGAATGTCTTTAGAATGACTCCTCCATTATTCTAAGATAAATTTCTCTCTTTTTTTTTTCCTTTTTTTTCCCCCCCCTAGTGTTTCTGATCTCACAGGGCATCTATTTCCCCTGTGCAAAAGAAGAGAGGCTCATCCTGGATTATTTCTATGCTCTGTCATTTAGAAATAGTAGAGAAGGTTTTCATGGGTGCATCCCTCAGAAATAGTGCCTGTGCGCAGATTTTTCAGAGATTCTCCATCTTGCTTTTTGGTGCATTACTCTTCCTTTTTCCTCGACAAAATTGTAGAAGATGGAGGCTTTTCTTCTGGCTTACAGACGCATCTCTGATTTCTACTGGTTTTATCACTCAGACCTAAGACAGGTGTATTTAATACAATGGGGAAAGAGAGAGGAGTATGCCAGAGATCATGGTTGTTAAGCACTGGAATAGGCTCCACAGGGAGGTGGTTGAGTCACATCCCTGGAGATGTTTAAAAACCATCTGGATGTGGTGCTCAGGGACGTGATTTAGTAGAAGGTTGTTAGAGTTAGGGTAGTATAGTTAGGTTGTGATTGATCTGTAGGGTCTTTTCCAACCTGAGCAATTCTGTGATTCTATGGTCTTTGTTTCTTGCTGTGAGATACTTGTCAATTTAAAAAGAGAAAAAAAAAAAAAAGAAAAAGCAAATATATAAGCATTGTTCTATGGCTTGTTGGTATCTGACTGCTAACAAACTCCCATTAATTTACAAGGTTTACTGAAATAATAAAAACAAAATTTCCATCAATTCTTTTTAGTTTGAAGGAACTTTCCATTACAGTCTTGGAGAATCTGTTCTTTGGGCTGCATGTAGTTCCTGTTTCCAAGACTATGATGTTCTAAAGTAGCCCAGAGGTGAGACCAGGCTGGGACCAGACTGCCAGCTTTTTGCCCTTGTTGCATTTCTGCCAATCATGCTATTTGCAAAGTCACTATAATCTGGATTTCGCTGCATAAACGTAGGCATCTCGCACTCTTTGAGGTATTCCTGAGTTTCTAAGACTTTTGCAGGGATCTGGCATACATAAAGTAGGACCTGCAGTGCCTCTCATGACAGGAGCCATGCACCCTAAGGCGTCTCACTCAACCCTTTTACATATATTTGTGCAGCAGAATCCTAGCATGGCAATGAGCCATTGGGAAGGGAATCCCAGTAGGAAACACTGCATTATCAACTGAAATAAAAAAGCCTCTAGAATGTTTCTGCATTGGCCCATATGTTCAAGTTACTGCAGCTGAAAAGCTGAAAGAGGGCAGAAAACACACATCTACGTGCCTCGTCCTGCCTGCTGGCACTGGCACACAGAGAATGGCAGTGCATGTGTGTGGGTTTGTTCTTTTTTTTTCTTTAATAAGATGGCAGAAAGGACTTTAATAAAATTATGTAAGGCATAGGAAAGAAATAAAAAAGAGTGCATGTTTAATGAGGAAAACATGCAGTTCCATTTACAAGCCGGGAAGGGCACACTAGATTGTGCTTCCGACAGGAAGCATTTTTTTACATCTAATGTATTTTCAGTAGTTCTTCATAGCCTGTATGAAAAGAGTGACATTCTTGCACTGCGTCTGAAAGTGTTTAGAGGCAACCTGATCTAAATGTGTATGTTTGGTGGCCCTGCTAGGCAGGGGGGTTGGAACTACATGATCCTTGAGGTCCCTTCCAACGCGGGTGATTCTGTGATTCTGTGATTCTGTGTTAAGCAGCCTCAGCCCTGGTTCAGCCTGCAGAGAAGCTGGGGGCATTGCACTAATGCAAGTGCCAAAATTTCTCTGCTAATTCCTGGGCAGGCGCACTGTGATCCTCTGGGAAGATGTCTTGACAGCTTGCTTCGTTGTTGAAAGCTTTGCTGAAAGGAATTTCCTGCCTGAGATTTCCGAGGTCCTTTGGAAGTGCTTGCTGCATTGAGGTGCTCACTTCTCATCAGATGGAGGGAGGTGGCTGCGGTGAAGCAAGGCTTGCTTCACAGAACTGCTCCTTCCTGCGCTTCGTATAAAAAAGCAGGGATGTCAGTCGCTTCTTTCTTCAGGCTCAGAAGTCAGTAGCTTGAGATCTGATGGTCTTGTCCTGGATTCTTCAACCTTAACCCCTTCCCTTGGATTTTTATTATGCTGTCTGTATAATTTGCTTAGAATTACCATATTCAAGAATTTGCTATCAGCTTTTTTGACAACGTATTTCTCAAGACCTCACAGGCAACAACTGTGCCATTTGCCAAAAAATTAGCATAAGATAAAATGAAATGCTGGTGTATGGCTGGAAGAAGCCCAAGTGAGTGCAGTGTGTAAATAATCAGCAGGCGTTCAGCTTCTGCCCTGTACTAAAGGTATTTCCTTTGCTACAAAAAGATCTTTATTGTTTGAATATCTCACACCATTCTTTTGATCGCCACAGCCATCGCTCCCCAGAACTTCTTCATTTCTCAAGTAAAGTAGGAAGAAAAATTGTGCTTACATTGATGAAAAATGTCAAAGAAAATCGGAAGTGATAAAAATTAACCCAACTGGATAGAAACATTTTTGAATACTCTTTGTCATTAGATTGAAACAGTGAGTAAACTACCGAATCTCTCACCATTTCAGCTGAATAAATCTAGCTATGGTTCTATTTTAAGCACACAGCCCTATTACTGATGAATCTTTAATGTATTTATCTTCACAGTATCTCTGTGAATGTGGAAACTGATATTCTCACAAGTGGAACACAGCTTGTGCTAAGTATTGAAAAACCTTCAAAACTAGCCTGACGTACAAGAGCCCAGCTTTTTATATACAGCTTGGTTCCTCCCTGAGTTCTCAAAGATATATTTGAATTATTTATGAAAATCAAAACTCTATGATATTTCCGGGAATAGAACAGTCTCTGGGTTCACTTTCTCATGAGTTAGCTAACTGCCACCCAATGCAGAACGGTGCTGTGAACCAATTCTTCTATCTAGCAGCAAATGGAATTTCACAGAATGAAGCTTTTCCTGGTTTGGGGGACATGTTGATTCTAATTTGAGGATGAAAGCCTCTTCCCAACCTACCATGCTCTCTGGGGACAGAATCTGAGTCTTGCTTGACTGCAGCTGAACTCTTATCTCTTTCCTTATCTGTACTTGTCTATCAGATGATGGCAAATTAGCCAACTGCAATCTCTTATTTGTTCAGTTAACCTCTGCACAGCCAGATGTCAGCTGCAGGAGCGAAGGGATATGATTTGTATAGGGTTTTGTTTCAGCTTGCAGGTACCGTGCATGAGCAAGCTTTGAATCAACACTGTGAGCGTGATTGCCTATGCTGAAGTCCTCATTTTAGATTCTCAGAAGAGAAATTAGCAAAATAAGGGGATTCAGATGGTTTGAGGGAGTCTTCTACTCTGAGGTTACCTTTCCTTCTATGCTTCTGCTTAGAAAATTGTAATTAAGCTTTAATATTCTGGATACATTTTTTAAAGTGTAGTCTGTTTTGATATTATTTGTCTAATGAATGAAACAGCCGCCACCTGCATTTAATTTATCCTGTGACATGTCTTTCCTGCCTTGATCTAAAATTCTTCAGAACACACAAAAAAATTACTGTTGGACAGTACAAAAAATTTGCTGCTTGGACTTTGCTGGCTAGCTCCAGTTTGATTGTTGTGGGCCTCTGAGAGCCTAAACAGATAGCATGCACTCAGCATGGCTTTATAACTAATTGCTAATGTTCCTAGAGCACTTTGAAGAGAAAAAGTGCAGTCCATGTGTTAATTATTATTAAGAACCTGGCTTTGAACATCATGTTCTGAAAGGAGAAATGTTTAGTGAGCCCTCACCAAATCATAGCATTATAAATGTATTTCATTAAGAGATCATTAAGACATTAAAAGAGATCATTATTAATCTATACATGATCTAAGCTTGGCAAACCTCTGTAATCCAGACTCATTATATTAGCACGAGTGCCTTTCCGGCCAAAAACATGCTGAGATTTTGCATGGTAGCATTTCAATTTATCAACGATATTACAGATGAAATAAAAACTCTGATTTTTGGAAAATCTCCCCTTCCAGCACCATTACTTTTTCCTGGGCTTGATACAGTGCAGTTGTTGTTTCTGGCATTAATGCCTTTCAGGTTCAGCACTGCACACATTATTTGAATTGAGTAGTCTTATACATGAAGTGCAAAAGATCTTCAGCAGGCTCTATCCAGGGGTTGCTTGGATATGCATCAGTTGATTTTGTGAGAGAAAAAAATCCCTCTGGTAAATAGGAGTTACACATTTCTTTGATAATGTGTTCTAGGGAAGCTGCTAATTTTTCTAGAGTACTAATTGTGATGTGTAGCACAATGAATGGACTGTTGAAAATCATGGTTATTTTGTTAAAGTATGATGGAAAGAGAACTTACCAAGATTAAATGATAAACTCCAATGTGAGAAATCCTCAAAGAGATCTACTAAGAAAATCCAAAAACCTTAGGAGGCCGCCTTCTCAGTTCCCCTGCAAGTTTTTATTTGCAATTTGTAAGTGCATGCTCATTTCTTAATATCAGTTAGAGCTTTTCTGCTTTGAGAATTACAAATGCAGCCAGCTGCTGGCATGTGAAGAATCCCAATTTTCTACTTACTGCATTTAATTATTCTAAAACACATTGAATAAAAGGAAATATTTTTGTAAAATGTGAAAGCAATTTTGCAAAACAAATTTGTATCCTTCCAGACGTGACCATGAAGTTTGTGAGGTAATTTGATGTACTGTAATAAAGTGGTAACAGATATTAACAAATATGGGAAATGAGTATAAGAGAAAATGTGTTCGTTTAATAGAATGATTGAGGAGCCCATAAATCTTTTACATGTAATTGCACCATGTAGTAACATTACTGTCATCATATCACTATTCCTGCTTATGAATTCCAAAGTATTTCACCAAGATCTTTTAGTCTGGACAGTGTATTTACTTTATTGTTAAATTTAGTCAGAAGAATGCAGAAGATTTTCTGGAGTCCTACACTTGCAGACTCTCAATTACTAGGCAGTTTTATTGTCATCACTTAATATACCATGGATGAGCTGGACTGGATTTTGCAACACTTAAAATTGTTAAGTTCTAGGTATCTCATAAAAATCTAGTGGTTTTAACAATGACTTCCTTTAAGCTTTTGATAATTGAGTTCTGGTTAATTTGCTGGATAGGAAAATAATTTCTTTCCTGTTACAGAAATGAGAACCTAATATTAGATGAGCTTTTTGTGGTGCCGCGTCAATGTTCCTGATGGGATTCAGATGCAGGCATCTAAATTCAGATGTCTAAGCGTAGGTATCTATGTATATCTACACATCCCAAGTTGGATATTGGGAAAAATTTCTTCTCAGAAGGAGTGGTGATGTGTTGGAACAGGCTGCTCTGGTAGGTGGTGGAGTCACCATCACAGGTGATGCTCGAGAAGAATGAATATGTGGTGCTGAGGGACATGAAGCTATCAGTGGGCATGGTGGGGATGGGTTGGCAGTTGTACTAATGGCCTTAGTGGTCTTTCCAACCTTAATGATTCTATAGGACCTAGGTATGTAAAGAAAATGTAGCGGCTTGACTCATTTGTCCATAATCAGATGTCTGCTGTCAGCTGAGATGCATTTAGGCATTCGAGGTAGTTATCTTAAATGACACTGGAAAATGTGATACAGGATCTGTGGGAACTTTCTAGGCTTTCTAGGGAGGTGTCCGAAACCGAGGAGAACGCCTTGAACATTTTAAATGGAGCCTGGACATGAGCAGCTAACCACTGAGGTAGATGAGTCTGCACTGGTCTGTCACTGCTGCAGTGACTCTTTGATCTCACTGGCTACACTGGGAGCTTGGACATCTCAGTCACTTTATGTGGTGACACTTATCTGAATCAGAATCCCAATGCTTGGGCTCTGTTCATCTGCCTACAAATTGTATATATTGCTATTTGAGATGCTGTAGATTATCTGAGTCATCTGCTTTGGGATGTAGACTGCAGGGAAAGCACGTGCTTTATTCAAGCAGGATCTACATGCTAGACAGTAAATCCTGTTTCACCTTAAATGACACGAGCAGCTTACGTACACACAACTGAATCTAGCCCTTTCTATTTATGGTGAAGATGAATCTTTCCTCCAAACCTGAGCAGTGGGAAAGCTTAATTCTGAGTGAGTGGTGATGAGTCCTCAGTACAGACAGAAATGTCTGTGGCCATCAAGAGAGCAAATCACAATGGATACCTGCTATACTGAGGCAGTTACTTTGGCAGCTGTGGAATTTCACTGTTTCTCCAGTAGAATAACATCTGTCAACAACAGAATTTGCTATCTGCGCTGGAGTTTTGCAATGCAAAAAAGTATCCACTAGAGGCTCTAGTGGTACCAGCCAAGTGTGTTGAGTCCTGTTTGCAAAGGTGACATAGCACTTTTAGGTTAAGGTTTTTGTCTGTGCTGCACAGTGCTGTGTTAGAGATTCTTGAGTTGTTTCCAAAGAAGCTGGCAGCCTGTACAGCACAGCAGTTTTGAAAAATGATACCCTGGGTCTTCTGGCTCAAGCTAGACAGATTTTGACAAATACTCTACAGTAAGGAAAGTCAATGACTAAAAAAGATAAATATTTTCTGTTGAATGTCATGCTAGAACTTTAGTGATAACTACACAATAAATACTGGGAAATTGATAACTTTTTATTTTAACTTCTGGGTTGTGAAAGATAATCCAAATGTGATCAAATTTGTTGTTGTTGTTAAAGCTATCTTAAATGGATCCAGTGTTAGGATTTTCTATCAGAAGCGAGAAGCTTTGTTCTGGCCATGTCCTCAGAAGATGATCTGCTCAGTCAGGTGAACGTGTCAGACCAGTTGTGGCTGCACTTTGTGGTTGTCGCAAAGTGACTGTTTGACCCATTTATTCCAATCACATCTGTTGAGTCACAGTTCAGTGTTCCAGAGCACTCTCTCAGGTTGGGTATCAGATAACAGTCTCATGTGGTGCAGATTACCTTAATCTTTCTTGTTATCTCATCCTCTCTGCCTGTTTTTCCGCATTTTTTTTGTGGTTTTGAGTCCATGTTTGTTTTCACTGGTCAAAGATTATCTTTACAAGACACAATCTGTAATTATATATACACATTATTTCCTTTACCATTTACTTATGACTGATACTTGAACTTTGTTTCTTTGCTGCAGTATATAAATTTAGTAAAGAGTAACTTTAAAAACTTATCTGATTTATAAGTGTTTATCACCCAGAACAAAGCCCAAGAGTGCTTAGCTATGATATTAAACACCTAGTTATGGTTGAATTCAGACTTCCTTTGTCAGCACTCACTTAGATTTTAATATATTAAGGCACCACACATCAACCAATGGAGAAACGGTACTTTCATTTCACAATTATGTGCTGAAGAAATAGAACTGACAGGACTGGAAATTCATCTCTTGGCCTAAGAAAGTACCTTACCACCAAGTTCTCTGGCAATTTAAGGGAAAAGGAAGAAATGAGATGGTTCACACTATACCTCTTCCAGTGAAGCTAAGACTGTACACATGCAAATGAGATAGCAGGGAGGAGGAGAGGCACGAGGAAGCTTGGCTGCATGGTTTGCTGAGTATTTTCTGCAGAGGAATACAGGAACTGGTCTTGTGTTTTCCGATGCCTGTCTAATGGAAAACGTCAGCAATCCTAGGGTCAGTGACTAACTTTGCAGCTGGGTGCTCTTTTCTTGCTGTACTGAGTTTCCTATCAGTCTCTTGTTAGAGGTGCTTTGATTTTATAGCTGTATCATGAGAGAGATCAGCAAGGATCTAATGAAACTGAGAGCTAATTAAACTGAAGGACAACTGGATGTATACAAGTCGTGACTAAACTTAGGTTAGGCATTAGAAAGAGACTCACGGCCTTTGCAAGAGTTAGGAATACAGAGCAGTCTCCAACTTTGCAAGTAGTTGGGGCAAATAAATCTTTATAATATGAATTTTAGAAAGCTTATGAAAGTAATTTATGATGTACATCTTTTATCAAAGTAGCTGGATGGGATTGCACAGGTTGTCCTTTTAGCCCTGAAGTTTCAAAAAGTGCAATGTAAGCTCATGAAGTGGTCTGCAGTATTGTTTGTTAATAGAACTTGAAATTCTTTTGTATAATTTGGTAATAAACGGCTATTTGATAATTAAAGGATAAGCTATGAATGATGATGAATAATCCTGAATTCAAAGAAAATGTCAGAAAAGTCTTGCAATAGGCAGAAAAACTTTATTGCTGCCATCCCTTGAATGTCTGCTATCTGTCAAGATCCTACAGACTGATCCCGAAAGAACGAAGGATGTAACGATAACTGCTTTCCTGCAAGAAGTGATAATTACTGAAGGTTAAATCTAGACTGGACTTTTCAGATGAATAAATTTCTGCTAAAATGCAGTACTGGTCTCTTCAAAAGTATTCACCCTGAAGTTTTGTATGTTGAAAGATCATTGTGGTCCCTAATTTAATTACATTTAGTTTAAAAGTAGAAAAATAAATTTTAAAACTAAAATAAATCTGTTATTATGCAGCAAACTTTTGTTTACAGCACGACATTTTTATTTCTCATCCTCTCATGGTGTCATCTAAAAAAATAATAGCTGTATTCTGTCTTCTTTTATCTAGATCATTAATGAAAGTATACACTGTGGTGCTACTCACGTGCTTAGGATTAATTGGCCACATAAATGTTTGCGGGACAGATTCCTCTGTGGTACATCAGTCTCAGAGGTTTTGGCAATTTTGTATTTTTTTTTAAGCAATTGAGGCTTTAGGGTTTTTAATAAAGCCATAAATTGCAAAACAGGCTTTTTGAACATTTCTGATATTCCCTTGTTCTGACCCATTTGAAAGACTATATAAATCTTATCTGCAAAGTTTGGAATTTCCCATTAATAATAATGAAGAAGGAGAAAAGAACAATAAATTGTTCAAGAAGAGCCTGGAATTTTTCACTGCGAGTTGTCCCATAGAGTAGAGAACTGAACAAAGATATAAACATCAAACAAATGAAACTTTGATTGTCATTTATGAGGAGAAAACATCTGTAATGGATATAACAAGCAATCTCAAATCTTAATATTCAGACTTTAATGAGTAAACAGATATTTCACCATCTTGTAAAACAATAGTATTATGAGCTCAGTCTGGTTAGAACTCTTCTGGTGCTTAAAGACAGGCTTAAGTGTTTTTCTGGATCAGGCCAGACTGGTCAGTGCTCTGCCAGATTAATTCTTGGAAGAGTATACAAAAAAATAGCAAGAAAACTTCTTGTGGATAGCAAGAAATCCAAAACAGTGACCAGTCTTAATCTGCATTAACAGTAGGGTAAGCCAAGTTCTTGAAGAGAATATTTGAGATACACAGCATCAAAGAAAAGATGGATTTTGTCCTGTTTGTTGCTGTTAGTGGTGGTGGTGCTTTTTTAATGGCAACGTGTTGGTCCTTTGTGACACTTGAGTGGATTTCAGACAAAAGGAGGATGCTGCAACTTTTTATTTTTGCATAAAAAAAGCACTCCCAGTCTTGAAATCCCACTTCCATTTGCATAAGTGAGCTCACTCGTGGTTGAGTCTGTGGGAAACAGTAATATAAAGAAGATCACCATTTCTTCACCTATAAGAATGCAAAAAACAGTGAGATACATAGAAATACCTCTAGATGTATGGAAACAGCTCAGAATAGGAAGAACACTGAAATAAGTTGCCTGACTTGCTATCTTGGTAATACCTCTTCCTAAAAGGACTCTGTGTATATTATTCATATTGCAGTATTTTCATGAAAATGCTTGTCAGATAGCAGTTTCTGCCTTATGTCCACCTTCCCTTCTTCCTGCAGAGTGGGAAAATTGCCAGTTGTGTGTTCTTACATGATGCTGATATCCTTTTCCTTAAGAACTCTTTACTTTCTGCTCCCCTTCCACTTTTCTGAGGTCACTGAAGTCCCTGCAGCTTATTGTACAATGGGATCCTCAGTTAAGTCCTTATTCATTGGTAGTTGGTGACACTTCTAGACCCTTCCTATTTCCACTATTCATCATCCACCAGTTATCCTTGAATTAATCAAGAATATTGACTAATATAAATACTTCAGTATCCAGCCAGCTTCTGGTTGGTTTGGCTGTCTGGACTGGAGTAAACTTTCTCCATAGCAGCCCATATGGTGCTGTGTGTTGTGGCTGAAACTGTTGATAACACTCTCATATTATGGCTGTTGCTGAAGAGGACTTGTACAGATTAAGGCTTTCTCCCCATACACACCTGTCCCAGAAAGCTGGGGAGATGCTGCTAGGACATCTGACCTCAACTGACCAAACAGACATTCAGTGACACGTGATGTGCTCAGCAGTAGAAGCTTGGAGAAAGAAATAGGAAGCATGGAGATTTGGAATTATAGTTTGTCTCTAGAGATGTAATGTAATCATTACACATGCTGAAGCTTCCTGGGAAGTGGCTGGACATCTGCCTGCAAATGGGAAGCAATGAGTGAATTTCATATTTTGAGTTGCTTGGGGGTGCAGCTTTTGCTTTCCCTATTAAACTATTATTATCACAGTCCACAGGTCATCTCACTTTCCTTCTGCTCTCTCTTCATTGCACAGGAGAGGAGAGGGAGCGAGAGGGTGGGTGTTTGGCTGCTGTTCAGCCCACTGCACTGGCTAATTAAGTGCTCAAATTAGGTAAGAACCGTTCTATTGTATAATCTTGGAAATTTATCTGTTGGATTGTTCCTAAAAATATAATTCAGTATAAAGTGCATAAAATCTTACATTTCTTGATTCATTTTATCATTCCTTTATTCTGTAATGTTTAAATCTCTTGCATGTTTCCAGCTCTGTGGGAGAAAGCTGTGTTGGCAGAATCACAGCAATTTTAGGCACCAGACTCAGTCGCATATTTCATGTTTTCAGAGCTCTTTCACTACCTATGGTATATCTGAAGACCTTGTCAGTTTGTATCCAATTTTACACATTTTTGCACTATCTGGATAGACTTCGGCCTATTTTTCAAAAAGAGAGAGATGATCTTGCCTTTGAAGTCTGGTAACACTGTTAGAAAAATCAGCTATTGAAGGAAAGGAGGCAGAGTTTCTGCTATTATGAGGTTTTGGGGTATATCGAGGTATTGAGGTATACTTTGATATTATCAGAAAGCAAATAATCTTGACGGCATGAACAATCTGCTCTAAGCAATCTTTAAAGCTGATCCAGACTTACCAAAGCAGAGATGGTAGAAGTGAAGTGTACGTAACCTGTGTTACAACGCATTTACTCAGCTCTGAATATTGCAGTGATTACTTGTCAAGATAATGAATATCAATACATGCAGATGGATAATCATCTATTACTTAGTGTAATCTATGTAGGCTTGAAGAAGATTTGCACTGAAAAGTCAAAAATAATGGAAAAGTCTACAGTCTGTGACTTCAGTGATTTCACTGATTATTAGAAAAGCCAAATATTAGTGATTTTTCCTACAGGATTATAGAAGGGACTGAAATTATTAACTTGTTTAAATACAGAAATAGATTATCTAGCTGTGACTGTTCAGTTGCTGTAGGCATCCACTGGTAATCAAGAAAACACTGATAGTAAATTTCATGAACAAAGAGACAATTCTGACCTCAGTGAAGTCAATGATTTATAAATATAAATAATTTAAAAATGGTGAGAGTTTAGTTTCAGAGAAACACAAGCAAATCTTCCTTTTGACAATCAACTTGGATCAGGCATAGCTCTTACTGTTAATTCTTTGGACTAGAATTTTGTGATACAACTGAACATAATGTTGCCTTGCCATATTTTAGTCTGCCAACCTTTTCGTAATTTGGCTTGTGTATGGAGCTTGTTAGATGAATGGTTCAAAAATTCTGGAAGCTTTATCTTACTTTCTTTGTAGTGTTGTTGGCAGCATATCCCACTGAAACTTCCATGAGAGTTCACTTCCATAATTCTGTAATAAAAAAGAATGTGCCTTTTAATGATAGTTGACAGAATTAGTGGAGGCTACCAGCTCTAAAGGGGCTGCAGACACTGAAGGTCAGCTTCACTTACTTGGAAAATAACTTTTTGACCAAATCTACTGACAGTGATTTAGGGAAAAAATATCAAGGCTCAACCTTGTACACAATTCTGGCCAATGTTTTGTCTATTTAAAAAACATCTCATACGCAAAGGATGTAAATACTACTTCTTGTTATAACCTTCTTTTTATTCACTTTTGAGATGACTTGTAACTGTGCTTGCCTTTTTTTCCCTTGTATTTTCTCAGACAGAATAAACTTGAAATAGTACAGTGCAGTGAAGAAGGAACAGAAATGTTGAAATTATCTTTTTATTCAGAAAGCATCATAAACATCATGGGGCATCACCTTATTACCGTGCCTCATCTCTGCTCTTGCAGAGCCACTTCCAGGAGTGAGCCAAACTCTTGTGACACAGTTCAGCTCAACATGCAGAGCTATTTCAGATGTCCACATGCCCTTAAATTGACACCTCAGGTGGTCATAGAGCTCCTGCAGTGCCATGTGGCCATGTCAAGTATGTAAGTTTAGGGAACAAAATTGAACCCTAAGAGCCTGCAAACTATTACCTGATGTAGCAATAGCTGAAGGTCTAGCACTGCAAAACAGCATCCTTTCTGTGCAGTATAAATACTGGGGAATAACATGAAAGATAAATGAATCCTCCTTAATGTGGAGGTTAGAGTTCAGCTTTTAATTCAGAATCATATGTCAGATTCAGAGCCTAAGCTAAACATGTGTCAATATTTACACATATGCTTATGACCTTCCCTGGCAATTAGATGTAGGTAACTGAGCATAATGTCTATGCCTGAGATACCTGCGTGGAGCAGCGTGCACTGTTCAATAATCCATCTGGAAATCAGACAGGGTATCATGAGACATTTCACATATTATGGAACTCCTTTGCATTAGGTACTGAATTGAGCTATAGAGCTAGTGGAGACAAGTTACGCTGTTAGTTGCTATGAAAACATTATTTAGCACAAAAGATGTTGTAGCAGTTATTATAGCTCTTGTTATAGATTGTTTTCTTTCATTTTAAGAATGTGACAATTATATATTGATATTTTATAACAACTTCTGCTTTTACATTTATACACTACCTTCAGCATTTGTCTCCTACAGCAAAAATGCGCATTTCTGTTGCAGCAGCAAATGTATGGAGCTTGCTGATACTGTTTATTTCCTGTTCCTCATTATATATATGATAATAACAATAAAGGACAAAAACATAGTAGGTCTTTATTATATGGACCTTTAATACACAAGACAGTGGATAGGACAAAGGGAAATAGTCTTAAACTGAGACAGGGGAGGTTCAGGTTAGATATTAGGAGGAAATTTTTCACAACAGAGGGTGGTGAGGCACTGGAACAGGTTGCCCAAGGAGGCTGTGGATGCCCCATCCCTGCAGGCATTCAAAGCCAGGCTGGATGTGACTCTGGGCAGCCTGGTCTGCTGGTTGGTGACCCTGCACACAGCAGGGAGTTGAAACAGATGATCACTGTGGTCCTTTTCAACCCAGGCCATTCTATGATTCTATGATAAAATTTCTAGAAGCAAGGTTGTGTGCCATTCAGTTTAGTCACCTCTATGTAGTTCATCCATACAAATTCAGTGAGATGAACAGTGTTAAATATGGCTTTCATACTGCTTATGAAAAGTATTTCCTGTTTTTCTGAAAAAGAAGGAACAATAATTCAGTGTTTCAAATCTCATTTTCTAGCTCCACTAATATAGATATCATCTCTTTGTCTTCTTTTCATCAAATAATTCATATGTATCCTTAAGCATCTCAAAACCCAAGATCCACAAACTAAAGTGTGAATCTTAGCAGAGGAACATAACCTTGTTATGCTTAAGTCTGCAGTGTCTTAAGACATTTTTTTTCAGAGTACGGGCAAATTGTAACAACTGTTTGCTACAGATTCTTCGTTTTACTTTGCAATTACCTGTAATATATTACTTCTTACCATGTTAAACTATATTTTGTGATCACCAGGTTCTGAATAACTGACTTAGCCTAATATACTTCATATTCTTCTGGTGTTCTGCAGTTTCCTTGAAAGAGGCAAAATTCTTACGTGCTTCAGAAAAAAGATTCTGAAGCAGATCTTCATGGCTACTGTGGGTTTATTAAAGTGTCCATCTTTGACATAGATGTTACAGAGTTATCTGAAATGGCAAAATAAAAAAATGTTTAAGGAAGCCACAGATCCTTTCAACTGATTGCTAGGGCATCGTGACCGCAAATCTGGAGCTGCAAGAAACAAGCCATAAACCTCTGAACCTTGGAATTAGGAAATCTGGCACAAAAAGGCAGAACCTATCTGTTCATCCATAGTTAATAGTTATGCCTTATGAATACAATGTGCTTACTTAAATCAAAAACAACTCGTGACATTAGGAAAGTGTGAAGGACAATGAGGAATAAAATGATCATCCAGTTGGAGAGAAATGTGGAAAAGAAGTACGTGAGAGACAATCAGGTGTTTTGACCGGTGCACTTAATTTCATTCATTGCCTTATGCCTTACTGCCTAATGCTAACGTACGAGTTAAAATTGAGAGTAAGGTAAAAGCAGAGCCTCAAGGGAAATCACAGAAAAGGGAAATGAAAGAAACGAGGCAAAAATGACCTTAAAGAAAAAGAAGATGAAATGGATAGTGCTTATAGGAAAGGAGGAAAAGTAGGGAACAGGAAGGTGGAAATAAAAATGATGTAGAATTGTGCATAAGGGTAAGGAATTTAGTAGAAAGTTGAAGCAATCTGCAAGAGGAAAAGAGGAAAATAAATAATGAGAAAATGGGCAGGTTTTAATGTTCTGAGATGCAAGCAAGAAAAAAACAACACATACAGCAAGAGGTAGGTATATACCATTGAATGAAATGGAATATCTGAATACAAAACAATAGAGAAAAATTGATCAAAAGTGCTTGAACTAGAACATGCATGAAGGACCATCATTTTTTTTTTTTTTTTGCTAGATGAAATAAAATAAAATGGATTAGCAGTTCATCTTAGCATTGGGCAAATGATAAAAAGGATCAGTAGGTAGAAAGAGCAAAAATCAGTTATAGGAGGAAAAGTAATTCCTCTAAACAGGAAATCCTGTGGAGAGAAGTTCATTAATTGTTTCTCTGTCTGAGCTAATTAAAAAACATTTTTTGTAGTGCAGTTAGGCCTTAGCTGGCTGGAATACAAAATCCAGTCAAGTGTGGCTTGATGAATTAAAGTCAGTTTTTCTCGTGTGTTTGGCTTACAAAATTTTCCCCATGTTTCATTTATTTAAAAAAAAAAAAAAAAAAAAAAGACACAAAAAAACCCCAAAGCTTTCCTTCTGTAATATTTTGCTTTGTTTTAAGTTGATAACAATGAAATGTTTTGGTGAGTGTCTATGCTGTCTTTTATCACTGATTCCAGCCAATAAACTATGTATGACTTCAACAGATGTTTCTTCTGTTTCAGACAATGAGATGTTTTGAAGTCTTCAGAAGCAAATTAAAGTTAGAAGGAGAAGTTTAGAGAGTCATATGGAAATGAGAGCCATTTTTCCATGCAGATTTAAAAAAAAATAACCTTTGATGTCCCATTTGAGACTAATAATAAAAAGCAGAAAGATATTCAGGTAAAGACATAACTGCGTAGGAAGGAAACATCTACAACATTCACAATTAGTCACAGTTAATGTTCTATCTGTTTAGATGTACTGTGCCAGATTTTCCTTTGGTGTAAGTGTGGCTCCTTTGACTTTGATAAAACTAGACTGTTTTATATCAGGTGAAAATCAGCCTCTCTGAGTCATGCTGTGAACAAGAAGAAAGAAGGGATGAAGCCTGAAGAAGGACTAAAAGATGTCTGGTTTTTATCTCGTCTAAATTCTCATTGCTTTTCCAAAGCAGCAGGAAGACTTTTGTATTTTGTGGTCTCTCATGCTGTATGCAGTATTATTAAAGGTACCTTTAACATAAATCTCCTTCAAGTAGAAAGTATTTAAGTTCAGTTGTCATATATATATTGAGATATATATGAAATTTATCTTTATGTTTCCTTGTACTGCCTTGCTGGGCAAAGCCCAAATATTTCCCGTGGTTAAATACTTCTATAACATTTTAGGTTTGGAATACTTCTGATTGTGTTTAATCATTTTATACAAAAATTTAGAAGCCTCCAAATTCTGGATTCAGTGTTTGTAGGATTTAGACATGAAACTACACAGAAGTTTTGTATTTCTAACAGATTTATGGTAGCATGTTGTTCGTTAGAACACAAAACTGTAAAATATCTTCTAGTGAGGCAAATATTCTGGGAAGCAGCATCATATCTGAATTGAGAAATAATCCTCCAGAGAGCTGTGGGAAAAACGTTAGCAAGAAGGTGAAATGGATTTGGTGTTCAATTATTCAAAGAAAACCTTCCAGCAGAGCTCCTACGAACAGTCCAAGTGCTTCTGCCAGTTGATGGACTTCAGATCTGATCCCAAATGGGAATGGTATTAGGCTATATGGATGGAATTCATGAGATATTAGATGTGGCCTTCAGTTGATGAAAGATCTTATTTTCCATATGTTCTGTTTAATGCCTGTCAGCTCCATGCAGAAGCTTCAGATATCTAATATGGCACCAAAGATGGCTCCTACTGCCAAGAACATAGGATGATCGTGGTCCATTTGCAGCCTAGCTGCTGTTACAGAAGGTTAGGGCCTTTCCCATCTCCCCTAAATCTTACAATTTTCATCATCTTGTGGTCATTTCAGACACAATAGGGAATGAAAAGTGACACTGGACAGTAGGCAAACGAACAGTCTTAGGTTTCAACATCTAAGTCAGCCTTATGAACAAGTTTGCTTTCAATGGAGAGGAAGGCTTACTTCACCTGTACTATTCAACACAACTCAGGATGGAATGAATGCACGGAACTCTCAGAGGATACTCCCAAATCCCAGCAGGATGCTTATATTTAACTGAGTCCTGCCCTAGGTGTATCAGGTATGTTGAATTTTTCTTTCAGTGCCACTGGCTGTGCTACCTAAATTTCACTGACTGTACTGGAAATTCAAGATTATAATGCAATCCACTGATTATAGCAAGAATGTAACTTTCATGATTGGTCTTCAGCTGCTGCCACAGAAGACTGTGTGGTACATAACTGCTGCCAGCTCTGTGGGTCCAGCATCTTGACCTAAGTATAGCACAAATAAATTTAAGTAACTGAACTAGCTGCATAGCATTCAGAGTATTAGAAGCAGATGAGAGGAATCCCACCCTAAATGCATTTTGATATAATTCTTTAAAAAGAAAAAGATATTACAGTCTTCCAATGTCTGAAGGGAGCTAAGAGAAAGCTGGAGAGGGACTCTGTCAGAGAGTGTAGTGGTATAACAGGTTAATGGCTTTAAACTAAAAGAGGGGAGATTTAGATTAGATATTAGGAAAAAATTATTTACTATGCAGGTGATGAAGCACTGTCACAGCTGCCCAGAGAGGCTGTTGATGTTTCATCCCTGGAGGTGCTCAAGGCCAGGTTGGCTGGGGCCCTGGGCAGCTTGATCTGGTGGATGATGTGCCTGCCCATGGCAAAGGGAATAGAATAGGAAGATCTTTAAGGTCCTTTCCAATTCAAGCAATTCTGTGGTTATATTTATATCACATAAAAATTAGTATTTAGATATTCCCTTCTAGTTCTGGCTTCATAAAATATCTTTCTAGGAGATATTTTTGTCCTCAGTCAATGAAGTCACTACTATATTTTTGGGTACAACGTTAATAAATACAAGGACAGAAAAGTGGAAGGAGAGTTTATTCACTCACCGCCATAGCTATCATGTTGCAAGTATAGGCATGGAGGTATAGAATATAGCTTTTAAGCAGTTCACAATGCAAATAAACTGATGCCTTATTAAAAACATTTCCAGAAGAAAAATAATTTATAGCATATAGTGAGATTTGGGAAAAATAACTTGTAGCATATAGTCAGATTTGAGCTTTAATTGTTTTAAATGAAAATACATAAGGAACATTTTTCATCATATTATTTTAGGATGATTTTGGTTGGCACTGAAGTGGTATCTTAACATTTTTGATAGTGACACCTTCCAGAAGATGATATATAAAATTCATCCTGCAGTCACCACATGCATGACAAACAGAAGTTGCTTGTCGGCTAATCAAATGGAGTTCAGCAGCATTGGAATTGAACATTGTGGGCAGAAGCTGGATTTTTTTTTCTTCTCTTTTAGAAAATCTCTTTCTATATATTAGAATAGAAGTGATTGAAACTTCTTGAAAGTGCATTTTTGGTGAATTGTGGAAAAATCTTTCAAGTAGTAAACGTTGACATTCTTATAAAGAAAATATTATTCTTACACTGATGTCAGCATTTTTTCTACAACATTAAAAGCAGCAATCAGCTTTGTAAAACTAAATGAAGACTCATTCTTTGCACTGACTGAATCATTTTTCTTCAACCAGAAAGAAATTTTAACTTTTTGAATATACAGTGCAATGTTCTGAAGAGGTGCATGTGGAGCTAATCTTAATTTTTTGGGTTGTCCACTGAACTAAATCAATCACATACCCTCAAATCGCCTGCACAGATCCTCATTTCTAACTGACCCATTACAGTAATTAGTCTATTATTTGTTTTATATATTTCTTTTTATCTGTTGGTGGATAAATGTATCTGACCCTAGTATATAAACCTATAGGTTATAAGTTTTCAGAGTTCTGCACAAACCCAATTCAAACAGAATTAGTTAATTTTCAATTGCAGTAAAATATTGCTAAAATACTATGCAGGTGTACTGTCTGGAGAGAAGCCAGGAAAAATATTCCGAAAACTTGCACAGTGAAATCACTGTATTCTAAATGAATTTGTAAATGATGATGGGCTGTGTTTTTAATTATACAAAGAGGCATGCCTATGAGCAGGCAAAAGGGATTTTAATCCTGGCTGGATGCGCCTGAGGAAATGCCATCTTGTTTTAGATGTTATGTAGATCACAAATCGACTTGATCTTTTTGCTTCTCTATTTAATAATCCAGATTGTTGCCAACATACTTTAAACAAATAACAGTTGCTGTCTTTAAGGTAAAGCTTTTCCTGAAGCAGGAGCAGAGCTGCCTGTGAATTATACGGGTATCGGGCTCTGAAGCGCTCTGAATGTTTACTGAATTTATTTGAATAACTTTGTCCCGCAAATTTAGCTTGTATATAAAAGCATATGGGTTTAATCCTCCGCTTCAGTCCAACAGTTTTACACTGGTGTAACTTCGTTAGAGCTGCAGTGGTGTACGGTTGGAATAACAAAGTGGTGAATCAGACCCACATGTGTTTCATATCCCCTGGGAGCTGTGTGTCACGTGCTTCTCAGATACAGGGCATGTGGAGTGCCATGTCATATCTGGGGGACAGATACTATATCATGTAAGTGCATGTGGGCCAAAGTATTGTCACATACATTGCATTGGATAAAATACGGACTGTACAGGTTCAGCCTATATGAAAGGGGTGGAAAAATGACTATAAAATTATGCAAGATCTGCAATTGGGATAAGCTGTAAGTTTTTACAGCTCTGTTGGTGTGGTTAAGCATACATTCAGGTGTTTCAGGCAAGGAGTCAAAGCTCTGGTGTGGATGGTAGACATGGTTCACCTCTGCAAGGCAGAGTGACTAAACGCAGCACAGTTTTTCACTGCATGTGCAGAAGTGAAAAACATTGCTTACGGAAGGCCATCGCCACTTCCAAAAACCATGAGAATAGATTTTTTGAGGTTTTTATTTGTTTGTTTTCGTTTTCTTTTCTAAAATCTCTACCCAGCCCAAGCCTGTTTATGTTATGAGATCTGATGGGACCGTAGCACAAGGCAACAAGATTTGACTAACAGCCGTAGAAAAACACTGAAGAGCCCTGATCTGTGTAAGAGATTCACAGCATATGTTAAATAGTTATTGTGTACAATGGAATGAATTTAATTGTATTTAGCTATGCTGTAATTTGCGAACCAATTGTTAAAATATGCTGCAGGATGTCAAACTCATATTTTTAATAATCTAGGCAAACTATCAAGTGGTCAATGTTCTTCTGCTTCAGCCTTTTTTGATTAGTTGCCTTGCAGGCGGATTTGGACTGTTATATGGAAACAATACAGGGATGAACAAAGAAGGAACTGGAGTGATAATTTGAGAGAGTAACTGGGAAATTGGTCAAAGGAGAAAAAAGCATGATGTAGATGGTTCACGGCATGTTGCTTTTTATCCTGTTCACTTAAAAACAATGTGCTGTAATTTATGAGTAGACAGACCTAGTTAATCCTTGCTTGGTTTATGTAGATGCTTGGGTGTCCAAAAGCTCTAAATCAGTTTTATAGTATGCATTACATGTACTGTTGACTGGCTGACCTGAATAAAATGAAGTTTACAAACTGGTTTTGATTAACCATGTCTGAATGTAGACATTTAGCCTATTATTAAATTTAGAAGCCATTGGTTTATATTTTGTTTTATTGCTAATCATCTTTTACGTTGCTGTCAGAGTTTCCATAATGTCCAATTAAAAAACAAACACTGTGCTCAGATAAATGAAAGCTTTCCAGGCTTGTGAGAATAGCATAGCCTGAATCTGGATAGCACCCATTCAACTGCATTTCATTACTATGGACGAATTGCTGCCAAGGACAAAAGACATTTGAGCTTCTTTCCTCTACAGCAGACTGGATGGATGGTCTGTTAGTTTGACCAGTACTGCTCCACTGAGTTTAGTTATAACAACAAGAACTACTGGAAGCACATCTGCAGAGGCCATTCATTCTTATCTGGGAGCATCATCCTAGAGATTTCTCATGTGTTCATTTCAATATTTCTATTTGGAGGCTTCGAGGGATCCAAAAGTTGCTCTGAAAGTTTCCCAGGCCAGTGCTTTCATTGCTACCAATGCTTTGATATGGAATAGATAGACCTAGATGCCTTGTCTCAATCCTAAATAGCCAGGGCTAGAACGGGCCTATACACTTTGTCTGCAGGGAACTGAAGTTCCTGAGGGATACGCTGCCTCAGAGAGACCCTGAATGATCTGGTTGTCTGTTTGCCTCTTTGAGAAGGAAAACAGAGTCTGAACAGCTACTACATTTCTAGATGCTTACTGAATGCCTCACATCCATCTGAAATCTATTGTTTCTGATTCTGTGCCTGGGAAATGGCAACACATTAAGATATCAAGTATCTTAATATACATCACCAGCAAAAATACAAACTGTAGAATAAAATCTGTTTTGCATTGAACCTGTGGGACTAAAGAATTCCACTCCAACTCCAGCTCCCAACATTTACTGTGAGCCTGTGAAGGGGCTGAGAGAGCTATGTGCTAAAAAGGACTGACATTACAGTATCTGCAGTTCATTTTCAGCTTCCATATTCAGAAATACATAAATATTTTCCCTATAAAAGTAGTCAGAAGAGAAGCAAAGCAAAAACATGATGTGCTGACATCCAGAGAGAAGTGATAAGGGAAGACAGCAGCATGCAGATCCCATGCACTTTTCACACAGAAGGAGCTGACTGAGACTCACTGCACGTACCTCACAACCACTGCTTTGGCCTGGTTTTGGATTTGTCACTGGGCAATAGGACATACTTATATTCGTAGGAAGGTGGTAAAGGAATCATTCATTGTCTGTTCCCCGGATCCTCTGCTCATTGAGATTTTTCAGACCTTTGTAAGTATTGTTTGCAGTTCCCTTGAGACATTCACAAGAATGCAGCCCTTACTGCCTCCAGCCTTCTCTCTCCCTCAGCTGAAACTCAGCTTGTGTATCTTAGAGCAAGTTCCTGTGAACTCACATCCCTGCCAGCTTCTTGACATCCACAAAATAAATGTCCCATCTCACAAAAGAGACCAAAGCTCCAAAAAGAGCAATTGCAAGGAATCTCTTGTCTTACTGTAGCCTGGAGGCCACAGAGCTTTAAATGTGATGAAAGTTGGGAACACGCTTCTTCACTAGTAGGTCAGAAGGGGATTTCTATTTCCCTGTCACCGCACCTGCAGAGTCCAAACAGAGTATGTTCCTGCAAACAGGAGGAAAATGAATGCTACATGAGTAGAAAGTCCTGATTTCCATCTGCACACCCAGTAAAGCTGACCTACCTTTGTCATCCATCTATGTCCTTTCCATCAACCCTGACCAGAATACACAGGGAAGATGGAACTCTCTCATTCCTGCTTCTCATGGGAACAGTCAATAATTAAACAATCTGAGCAGAGGAATATTTGAGATCCAAAATGGAGAGGTAGGCAAGTGTGACGGGGGAAAAAATCCATATTCAATTCATTTTAGGAAGTTTAGGAAAACACTATAGAACTTTCATTTTTATAGAAGGATTAAAATGTGGAACTGATGAATTCCTTCACTGTCATAGAAGCAGTTTTTCTCCTGAAAACGTTTCATATGCCTCTGCTTGGATGGATTTTTTTTACCTTAACATCTTGGCAGAAGATTGTTGACCTGTGTCAAGAAGTTCAACTTCTTTGTGTGGGACTTTTTTTCAAAAAATTTGGAAGTGCAGACTTTACTGTGCTTGCATTTCTGAAATATATTTTACTGTATCAGGATGACATGTGAATTTTAAAATAAATGAGTTGATATTATCATGAACTGCAACAAGTACATCTTACAAAGTTCACGGAGTTCATGGCCAGAGTAATGCTATAATATTAAATATAATTTTATTATATGGTATACATATAGTGAATATACTCTTACTCCTTCCTGAGCATGAAACCTTGTGGTTGGTTAATCTACTGTTAGAGTCTTGATATGAAGATATTAAGCAGTAAAAAAGACACCCCTTGGTGTGTAATTTCTGCTCGTATATTCTGGTACAAAAGAGTACTTTATCCAAAGCTGAATTTTCTGACTTAATATTGCACCTGTTTGTAGGTAGATATGTTGTCAAACAAGAGCTTGGTGTTCCAGAGGTTCCCTTTCGGCCTTGGCATTTGCTAACTTTTGAATTGTAAACTTCTGGGACATGAACATTGATATTTAGCAAAATAGAGCTTATGGAAGTTATGAAACTCATAAAAAGAGAGTGGGATCATACTCATAAGTTCAGCTACAGCCCAGTTATAGCAAATTATTATCTACCCCAATTAAAATTCACTAAGGAAATCTCAAGTAGAGCAAATCTCTTTTCCATTTAGGAGCGTACGAGTGGCAGCAGGGAAAAGAACACGATCTGTCAGAGCTGATTATCGTGCAGTAGGCCTGAAAGTCATAACTGTGTATGTGCATATGATGGGGTAATGTCAAAACACCTGGGTGAAACTCTGCCAGCTCCCTGTCTTCTGTTTATGTGATTCCCGTGTGGCTGTCAGACTGTGCAGGTTGCCGTTTTTAATAAAAGAAATGAGTGAAAGAGATGAAGCAATTGCAGAGCCATTCAGCTGAAAGCAGGTCCTTCACAAGTGATTGGATAATTAAAAATATGAATGTGGCTAATCCATGTTGACGTTTTTATAGCCTTTACATGAAACAACCTTTAAGGGTATGGTGGAGTGGAGAGATAAGATTCTATGGGAGGACCACTGGCAGTTGATCACAGAAAAAGAAGAAATCATATGAGGAAAATGCTAGTTTAAACTGAGGATAAGAAAATAAACCAAATGCCTAAAAATAAACATCAATGGGAATCTCCTACATGGAAAATCAGTGCTAAAGTAATTGTATATATAATGATGAAGCCGTGGCAACAAGCAATAAGACATTCCAGCAATGACTGAGGTGTGGAGTTGTGACATGGTGACATTCTATTGGTGACATGGAGACTAACATTGGTCAGAAGAGTGGACAGGATTTATCTTCCATTGCATGTGTGGCTTCTGCATTTAATGTAGCCCCTTCTGGCATGTTCCATCCATTCCCTGCGTCCATATTTTGTAAAGCTAAAAAATTTAATCATGAACCAAAAGAACAGAACACAATTTGGAAAACAAAACATATGGGAGTTCAAGTGGTACGTAAACCAAATTGATAGACTTCTTGAAACCCATCTGTGTGTACACACAGCAAAATATTTATTATTCCACCATTCTTTAGTGTAGCAAAGAAAGGCATGAAAGGAAAGACCGCCACTGAATTTGAAGTTTAGGAAAAAAATGGAAAGTAACACTGCTTGATATTCACAGTCATGCAATTCTCAGTGAGCATTGCGCAGTGAGGGCTGTGATAGGTTTGACATAATGTAAAAAACAACAACAAAAAAAGATGGACTTTTACTTAAGCTGTCCATTGCTTAACTTTGAGGCTTGGTAAACTTGCTATTCCTGAATAGCCAGTGCTATTCAACTGCTGAAATCTTAATACTGTGCTTTGGAAGATGATGGATTCTTTGACTTCTAGTCTTACTCATGTGATTACATTAAGACTTTTGAAATCAATCAGAGAAAAAGTCCAAAACAGAGTTTATGCACAGGTTCTTTCTAATCTGTATTGTTCATGTGAACTGGTAATGGCTGGGACCACTGAATAAGAATACCATAATGTCTTTATCTGCAGCATCAAAACTTTACGAAAATATGTGACTCTCAAACTTTGGAGGCTAGGCTTTGTGGTTGTTCTTGTGGTTTTGTTTTGTTTTGTTTTGTTTTTTTTTTTTTTTTTTTTTTTGTATTTGCTTCACCCCAACCATATGTTGAACTAATCCTACAGAATAATTTAATAGATCAAGAGATTTCCTCAACTGCCCATGCCTGGCACTTGTAGTTGATGGTACATAGAATGTGCGCTGCTATGCTTGCATTCTGACCCCTTTTACCTCTTCCTTCAAATCTGGCCAGGATCTCCTTCCAGTCAGGGTAACTGGTGGTAGTAAAACATTAAAAACAGAGCTGGCCGCAGACTTTCTAGGTTGAATTTGGTCTGGTAATACATAACAGTAGTTGGTGGGAATTTGCCTTGACTCATCTATACAGCATCTGAACTGTCACAAATCATAATAATGAAAAAAGAGAGAACAAACCAGATAAGTTGTTCTTTATAGAAGAGGTAATAAAATTCTGAAATGTGCTGCCCCAGGATTTTGAGGAGGCAGTGTCAGCAGGTTTAAAACAGGAATAACTGAATTAATGGACAACAGGCTATTAACAGATATTGGAAGGACTGGAGAGGTTTATGCTCACCAGCATCCTTCATGTAATGGCTGTGGGAGTTTTTGAAGGGAATGTAGTAACTGCAGTGGAAGTCCTTCATATGCATCTCCTTTTGCCACCTTGGGAGACAGAATACTGGGTTAGGTAATCTCAGGACAAGTCCTTTGCTCCAAGAATGCAAGAGAAAAACAGTGAGGGAACACTGATATTGAACAAAATTCTGCTCTCAGTATAAATCTAGAGGAAGCCATGAGTATTGGCAGAGGTGAGCTAATTTTATATTCCTACATGACCGCAGAATATAAATCAATACATTGAAATTTCAAGGAATATATGGTAACTGTGACACAAAATATCCCAAAGTGGAAAAAAACCACAAAACTTTGAAGAGAAAATGAGTAACTTACATATACATAATATTCTCCTTATTTCTTCATGATAAAAAAAAGAAATTATAGTCATTTCTCGCCCGTGAAAATTGACAGAGGTCACTCAAATTCGGTGTAACTATTCTGCTATGCACAAGCTGCGTCGCTGACTTCAGATTTTTAAGTCCCAACTCTACACATTACCTCTCAAAGGTATTAATCAACTACTGAGCTAACTCTGAAATCGTGGAAACTTTGACAAAGGGTGGAGCCCAAGAAATTTAAGTGAATTAGGCTCATTTCATGTGGAAAATTGGAGAGAAATATGCATACATTAAGGAAATATGCAAGCTAATGTTCTAGATGTTTATTGTTTCCATGTGTTTATTTCTAAACAGTAATTTAAGAAACTCACTTTGAACATATGGAAAAAATATGGAACAAAATCTGAACATAAAAATAGGGAAGTAAACCTAAAATGAGAAGCTTGCTGAGCTTTTTCTTCAGTTCTTTCCATCTGCAGGAGGTATTTTTAATACGAAGTTCCCAAGGCCACTGACATTCCTAATCAGTGTCCTGATGATATCTCCATGCTTTCTGCATTTCCCCCTTCTCCCTGTCCCTGTGTCCCTTTCCCCTCCCTTGCTGTGCTTTCCCATTCTCTGCTGGCAGCCTCCTTGCCTGGCCATCTCCCCACCTTGGTTTTTCATCATATGGCAAAACGTTTCATCCTCACAGCAGAATCAGCCACAGCATAAATTGCTTTCCTTCCCACCTGCCCACGTTGATAGCACCTGCTCACTGCTGCCCATCTTCATGTGATGGATGGTATTTTCTCTCTTCTGATTACTGTCATCACTTTCTCCTTTGTGAGAAATCATTCCTATCTCCTCATCCTATTACAAAATTCTATTCAGTTCTGCTTTCTAACCCTTTCCCTTTCCCTCACAGCAGCCACCTCAGATGCGTGTTACAGTATCTTTTGTCTATGAATATGGACAGTAAGAGTGTGGAAGCAGCACAGTTAATACTGCACAAATGTTTTTTGTGTCTTTTGCTCCTCCTTGCGTCTATGTCAGACTTATTTTGATTCTCTGTTCTGAACTATTGGCTGTTTGATGTCTCAGAAGTGAGAAGTTTTCTCCCTAGTGGAAGAGAGGGGCCATTTAACATCTTATGGGACAACTCTGTGTGGAAATACCCCCTAATTATTGGATACTCTGTAGTCAGTCAGGTGTGTAATTGCACAGTTCTAACACAGAAATGACTTGAGCTTATCTATTAGGTGTGGGCGTCCTCAGTGAAGTAAAGAAAAGTTAAGAAGTTAACTACAGACAGAGATGTTATGATATAATAAAAATATAAAACTATTAGAGAGCATCCATATCACAGCTGTGGTGGTGATGGAGGGTCTGGAGGGCAAGCTGAATTAGGAGCAGCTGAGGTCCCTTGGTTGTTCAGCTCAGAGCAGAAAAGGCTGAGGGGAGGCCCCATGGCTGCTGCAGCTCCTGTGAGGGTCTAAGGGAATGGCATGGAGTCAGGGGAGGGGGGGGGGGGGGGGCGGGGGAGTTAGGAAAAGGTTCTGCAGCAGAAGGCAGTGGGCATGGAACAGGCTGCCCAGGGCTATGGGCATGACCCCGAGCATTTGGACACTGCTCTCAGATTTTTGGGTGGTCCTGTGTGCAGCCAGGAGTTGGACACCATGATCCTTTGGGGTGCCTTCCAACTCGGGATAGTCTATGACTCTAAGATTCTAGAATGCCATATCCTGTATTATCCCTAATAATAATTTCCACTGAGTTCAGCTGTGTGTAGCAGGCAGAGAGCTCAGCTGGAGAAATCTGTTGTGTTGGACTGACCACACACTCAATCCAACCCTAGTAACAGGAACTGTGTGAACAATGCTGAAAGGAGGTAGAGAAGATGAGCTGTAAAGATAAACCTTTTCTTTCCCTGTCTTTACAGATTTGTAGTAAAACACACTGGACTGAACACGAAAGATTTCATTACCGGTTTCAGGATTATTGAAATGTCTGAGATCCTCAGGGTCCTGTCATTATAAGTGCTGTAAAAACAAAGAAAAAGCTTCCTGAAAGAATTTGAAATCTGGTTATGAGATGAGACAACAGATAGCTATAGAGGAGAGCAGGGAAACTATAAAACCGTGTTGGTCATCATGACAAATAGTGATCTCAGCACTCTAGCATTCTCACCAGCATTAAGTGTTTTGCAGACATCATGGAAAATGCTGGGTGGAAATGAAACTCCTGTTTGTTATTATAAACAGAGCGTTCAGAAATCTTCTGTGGTCTGTTACCATTGTAGAGCAATCCATGTAAAATGGTCTGATACCATGTTTCCTCATTGTGTAGCAATGGGATGAGTAACTTAATACCAATAACTAGAGCACTGGGGTTGAGCTTTGTCTTGCAAACAAAATTCCAAGTGAGGTACACCAGAATAAGAGTTACTGAGCAAAATGTAGCTTTGTTGATATATAAGCATTGTGGCAGGGACTGTAATTAAGACCATGCCATGACATAGGCATGCTATGATAAAAATAATTGCATTTTACCATATGAAACAGTAGCTCTAGATATTTTTAAAGAAAGTAAACTTCATGTGTTCTGAACTGGGCTTTCTGAAATGCCTGGAACCTTGAACTCAGGCTGCAGTCATGCAGAGAGGAAAGTGACATGGCTGAGGCAGAAGTATGGAGAGCTAGGCTTGTTTCTTCTGCCCCCATCACAACAGAACTGGAGGAGCCAAGGAGCAATTCACACTGCCAGATAACAGGCATGTTACTGCGAGTTCCTGCTCAGCATACTCTATTGCCCCTGCTAACATGGCTCTTCTACTTCTCATGAGATGGATCTTCAAAGGGCTAAATCAACATGGGACCAGGATCCTAATGACACTGAATACTAGTTTTTTGTCAGAGCACCATTTTTTGTAGAGGAAAGCTGTTTGCATGATCTGTATTTCACTTCTGCACTTAAAAAGCTTAAAATTATTTTTCAAGCTACATGTATCATTTGAAAAAATATTCTAGATGAGCAAAAGATGAATAAAATATTTCAGTCCAATTTTTCTTATGGTGTTTAAACTCCTAAGGAGGAACACATACATCCTAAGTGTCACAGTACTGAAACTCTGGGACTCGTTTCAGACATCTCTCTGCACAACTCAGTAGAAAACCTGAAGTGCCAGGGTACTGCAGGAGTTAACAGCAGGAGCAAGAGGTTTGATTAGTTATAGATGCCTGAGATGAGATCCAAAATAACATGAAGCTATCCACAACACGACAGATATGCAACATCTATGTCCAAGAGTAATAACCCAGATTGTTATGGGGCCTTAAATATGCTAGTAAAAGCTTTAAGTGTCTAAGGGTCTGCTACAGCATGTGATTTAAGGCACATTTTGCTGCAGCTGGATATTTTGAAATCATGATCCCAGAAGGCTGTACCACTTTTACACAAATTAACAGCTTGTGGTGCCCGAGCTGCCTGATTCTTAGGCAATAAGAAACCCAGTATGGAGCATGGCAGCTTCAGCTCCATTTAAAACACAAAGCTGAGGAGAAGATGGGGAATTCATTTCAGTGCCCTCTTCTTCAAAGAGCTGTGGGTTGCCCAGCAGATTACACAACCAACTTGGGTAAGTGTCTGCCTGGCCCCATGAATCCTGGATTCCTGGCTTTGACTCAGAGCAGATTTCAACACCTTCTGCTTCCCTCCCTGTGCATGCACACTTGCACAGATCACAGTGCACAGCCTGCTGCTCAGAGAGCTGGGGATCAGGAGGATTCAGGCTCTTGTTAACTGAAGCAGGATCTCCTTGTGTGTTCATCCTGCTTCTGTGCTCTCCTTTGTGAGGCTACAGTGATGTGAAACTGAACAGCATGATGAAAATTCGCTTCAAGGTTGTCTGCTCCAAAATGAGCAAAGCAGCGTGTTGTGCCTCTTATGAGGAAGGGGTGAATCTGGGTTTGTGAATGAGTGAATCTGATTTTGAGAAGACAGAGTGACATCAGAGCTTGAGTTAATAGCTTAAATTAATTGTCTAGAAAATAAAGCTGATGTCAAATGGGCTATGTGTCCTGTGGAGCTTGCCACGCATGTCTCAGTGGTGCAGTGCAACATATGAACGCAGTTATCAAGTGAACGAGCTTTGATTAGCGTGCTGACATCAACCCATGGCTGACATCAACCCATGGCTGAACTGGTTCTTCAAACACTGCAGGAGTAGCCCTCATCTGGGTTGACTCTCAGAGATCCAACAAAAGCAGGAACAAAGCACCGATAATTGTTACCATGTTTATTTGATGTTTCTTGGTTTCATAAAATAATTATGTTCCAATGAAAAAATACATGTGTAAAATATGTGAATTTAGGATTAAGATGGCAGTGTCATCAGGATAACTCCCACAACGTAAGATAGATACGGAATATGGCAGACAGGCCAAGTGCAGAAGGTACGCAGATAGCATCTGTTTTTTCTGTTTGGTCCCCATTTCTCTTTCCATTCTTGACTCCTTGTATTCCTCTCTCATCTCTCATTCTTCATTAGGAAAGTGGAGTCTCATCTTGGATATGCTTTCTAAAATGGCTGGAAAGGGGCAAATGCTGGACCAAACAGATGGCTAATTTATTCTAATCAAATTCAAAACACTTAATTAATGCAAAGTTCAGATTACAGAAGTCAGCCAAGTCTCTGTTTCTGTTGGAACCTCAGCATGTAGATTTCTTTACTGTTTATGATTTCTAACTGTACAAGCCTATCAGGAAAATATTCTTCCTCTCTATTTCTCTTTCTTTTCCCAGATAAAAAAGATTAGTGCTTTGGGTGCAGGGGGAGGTTGGGGCTTAAAAAAAAATGAGGGAAAAAGTTTAACTAGGAAAGATCATTGCCTTTTTTGTTAAGAAGTTGGAAATAGAGCAGCCACTGCTGGCTGTATCTGAGGTGTCAGTGTCCCCACCTATGGGGATCTGATGTGCCACCTGTGGGCCAACATGCAGGAGAAAGTCTTATAGAAGGACTGTGAAGGTTGGCTAGGAATGGTGAAAATATAGGAGAAAAGGAGAGAGAAGGAAGTCAGCGAAGAGAAATGTCTTATACAATAGAGTATGGTTGTTTCCTTATGTTCTCTGCAGCATAAAAAAGAGGATGCCCAGAGGAAAGGAAATGTAGTATACTTTTTGCATATGTCTCACTGCAAATGTGGACTCTGTTTCTTCTACACAACTTTGGAAAGCACTCAAAACATGCTGACATAAAATATCTCAGTTTTTAATTGAGTTCTGGCTGTCTACATTCCTTAGGCTTCTTGGAAATCAAAGCCTTATTTTGGGCAGGGAGCTCCAACATAATATTCGAAGAGGAACCTGAAGTCTAACATAGGTGAGCCAAAAAGGAAAAAAAGAAAGGAAAAAGGAAGAATCAGAGCAATAACAAAAGTACCTCACTGTTCTACAGCTGCAAACACTTTCTCTGCCTGATCCCTCTTTTGAGAAGTTCTCATGGACTGTTCCATCCTGGCTTTCCTGACTCCCTCCAGATGGCTTCCAAGGATCACTGGGTTATTAGCCTGGGTCTCCTGTGCTAAGACCAACCAACATGACCCACCTGAATCTTTGGGACAGACCTACACATTGCACTGGCAAATGCTAAAAGGAGAAAAAGAATTTAAAAAATGAAAAGGGCAAAGCAATTCTTCTCATTTTCAAGTGCTACTTCTGCTCACCCATTTGTGCCACGTATAATATTTCACTAACAGAAGAGAGCTCAGTCAGCAGCAAAGGCTCCTGCCTGAGCACAATGAGCTATTACAAAGAAATACAAATTATTATTATATTTTTGTTTGTTTGCTTCATAATAAAAATTGAGAGACATACTTGTGATGCATGACTAATCAAGTTCTTTTGTTTCAACCATTGCATGAAATACTTAAAGTCCCCAGTTGGCTTGGATACCATGGTCGGTAAACAGCAGTTGAGCCGAAGGGCTTGCAGCGACTCAGGTAGCATCAGTTTTCCTTAAGACTTTTTTAGAAGCCTTGAACACAAAAGAATGTCTGGGAAAAGTATAATAAGCAGAGGAGAAGAACTGTGCTCTTATGTGATAAATTGAGTATGTAATGAGCAATGACAGCGCTTTTTGCTTTTTCTTTTCTTTTTTTTTTTTTTTTTTTTTTTTTTTTTTGTCACAAATAAGCAAAATAATTAACCAAGTCTTCTCGAAAGAGCTTTTTTATTTTTTCTCAGTGAGCATCACTGATGACTGTGTTTTTTCAGCTGCACTGATTCAGAGTATTTTGTATCACCTATTACAAAGCCAAACAAAGCTTAATGGCATCGTCGTTAAATTTCAATTGAAATACTTCCAAAACAGTTCTTCCATAAAGATAGGCTATTTGTCCTGATACAGCTCTCTGATAAGACATTATCTGGAATAGCATGTACTGTTCTGGTAAGCATTTTCAAGAAAGCAGAGAAATCCGGGACACCAAGGGGAATTATGTTCTTATCAGATGAAGTGGAAGCACCAAGCTTACCCAGTGCAGGAATCAGAGGCAAGCAGCACACACTTACAGTCTGGGAGTTTATCAGAGAGGGATGAATGCACACAAGGAACAGTGTTGGCACAAGAACAAATTGACATGAACTGGTCATGAAAGCTGACGTAGCGATTTGAAAGGGTTATAAGCACCGTGTTCTTGGATGACATTCTGGTAGTTGCAAAGGGCTTTACACAGGATAGAGTTTGAATAGACCTTGCTTGCTTCATGAAAGAAGTTGCATAATATAATTCCCTCTGACAAAAGTGGGCGTTCCGTTCAGTCACATGTTCCCAGTGGCAGCAATGTCCTCACGAACGTGTTCCATAATATCTCCAATCTTCCTTAGCCAGAAATACTGATTTTTGAAGTGAGGCCAGCCAAATGGCAAGGGCAAATATTGACTCTCTGAAGAGAACACATTATTAAAAACACAAGAAAATCTGTCTCTCTCATCATGCTACCATTCCATCGTAAAACCAAAGAGCTTCAGGTTGCATCAGGGAGAGGAGAGGAAACTGATTTCATGACTTTGTTTCTCATCCCATTGGTATTGATAAGCAATGACTGTTAATAAGCAATGAGATAATTCAGCCTTGTATGAGAATAAAATAGTGAAAAGAATTCTCTTTTCTGTAAATTTATTTATCCACCCAGTTACTGAAACTGATGAAATACTTTTGTATGTAACAGAAAAACACCGGTTTACAATATAAAAATACTGAAAAAGACAGCATTTATTTACTTGGTGAGACATAGAAGGTCACCAGATTTGGTCGTGTCTTGCTAAAAATCCAACTTTCCAAAGTAGAAATGTTGATGAGAAAAGTTGCATTCATTTTCAGCTAATGAAATTAATATGCAGGAATTCAAAGTCACATGCATGTTGATGGGAGACTATTAAAACATGCAAAACTGTTTTTGTGATTGGCTCACAACAACTTTAAAAAATAACAACTCTTCTTAATCCAAGTTCTGAAACTAATGGTCCTCATGATGTGTTCCATAGCTTTCTCTATTTCACGTAGACTTTATTCTATTATATTTTAGAGGAAATACTGTTTTCTACCTTAAATTACAAATAAGATATTTTCTCAGATGTTAGTATACTCTTAGTATAACTGGAGTGGGTGGATTCCTTACATGGGAAAGACAGATTTTTAGTGGCCAATTGTGACAGTAAAAATTGCCATCAAGAGAACAAATTTAGCAAGACAGTACTTGCTATTTTAGAGGCAGAATGTTATTTCCAGACACATTCTGACAGTCTGTCCTCTTGATGAAGACTCATTTTTTACGTGAGCTCTGCAAAACTAATGGTCTTCATGAGTTTTGAACTGATACTCCCTTTGAAAAGTTTTAATGTGGTGCTCAAACAACAATATATTGTATTAATATCAATACATGTATAATAGTAATACGTGGTTAATATAACCTACAGAAATCATATTCTTCAGCATCCCCTCTGGCAATTACCAAAACATATGTCCCACCTTTTACACATATAAACCCACTGTTTCCTTTGTTCCTTTGTGCTGGCCTTCATGTTTTTTTCTCCTGTCTGCCTCTGATGGTTCGGCAGCTCACCCCATTCGTGGAGAAGGGTGTCACATTTCACAACAAAATTGGGATGTTTTCACAACGTTCCTCCTTGTCTGTGGGTTTGAAAAGCTCTGCAGCGGTTGAATGAGTATCATCATGTGCAAAACTGTGGACAACTTTATTTGACATCTCCTGTCGTGGTATCTAGCTGGCTTAAACCCTTGAAGAATGACCACAGAGCAGATGCTCTACAGGAAGCAACCGAAGGCCTTGCACAAAGCAGCAGGTCAGAGTTAATGCAGCACAACTTTCACATGAAGGTACATGGATCTCTAATGTGCTTTCACTTTAGAAGATGTCCCTTTATATCTTAAATCAGGAAAGCGATTTCAAAGTTGTCATCTATCACTTGGGAAGATAATAAATCATCTAAATGATTCTTTTCCTTTGAATGTTGTGCCGTGAGAGTGATGGATCTCTTCAGCCATTATAAAAGTAAAACTGAATTTCATTTAAAGCATAGATCTTAGGTTTCCCAGTTCAACCCCTGTTCTTCATCCAACAAGTCTTCTCTCTCTCCATCCCCCAGTTTCAGAGAAACAGAAAGGTCATTGCAGAGTACGTTAGTATCTTTTATAGTATTATACATTGACTGAGAGTTTAAATATGGAAAGTATTATAGCACTATGCTATGTTACATGATTAGAAGCACATTTTGCTGGAGATATGATCTGTGTTACAAACAAAATAAGTACGTATAGGATCTGGTTTAACTTAGTTATCCTTTTGTCCTTTTTTTCTGCTTATTGTTATGTAACAGTTGTGATGGTGAAATGCATAATAACTATTCTGGACAGTATGATAGAGCATCGTATGGCATTTATATTGGAGGGTAAAGCATATAAACATATGAAAGTCATTTAAAGATACAATTAAACTTCTAAACAAAGAACTTCATAAATATTTCATTTGAAAACTCAGTATCAACCAACTACCTGAGGGCTAAGGGGACTTTTTTTAATACAACATAATAAAGATTTAATAAAAATGCTGTTGTTAGAGGTGCAAGTGTGTTAACTCTCTCTGACAGATGGCTATTAAAATGTATCCTTCAGTCAATTCCTTTTTGCATTTTATTTAAACCAGCAAAGTCCTGTGAGCTTTCTGCCTGGGATTATGGTAAACAATAGAAACAGTATTTACAAGTTATATTGCATTGCGTATATAAACCTCTAATTTAGACAACCTTCTCTTCATTCGAGGGATTTTCTGCTGGTGTGTAAAGATTCTGAACTATCTGCATATTCTGTGATCGGTTTTATTCAACTCAGAGCTGCACTCAGTACATCAGAACTGACTTTGTGGGTTTTCTGTCAATGTAGAGCTAAAACCGGATGGCCTGTTTTTCGTGCTTAAATCCACCACTCCAAGGACATATTGGATAAAATGTGAAGATTTTAAATCCAGTGTCAGTCCGATTGTGAATCATATTCTGTAACAAATAAGACAATTATGTGAGCAATGCAGAAGTGGTTGGGGGAAATTTAAAGTCCTAATAATCAGTCATAAAACTCTCTTTGTCTTTAAAAAGTAGGAACTATAGAATAAATGGAATTTTTAACTATCTTAAGCACTCCAGAGACACCATGATATTCCTTGAATAGCGCTACTGTATTTCATTCCAGGCCAGTGTTTCATAATAAAATTGATAAAAAGTCATTAAAAGACATTTTAAAGTTTTGAAGTAAGTGCTGGCCCATGAGATTGGAATCCGGGGGAATCAGATGTTCTTCAATGTTTTGCATATTGACAGAATGGGAGCAGGAAAGGGAGAGATGGAGAGGAGACTTCACCAGATTTTACGATGCACCAAAAGGAAAATAGTTTATCTGGAGGTTCATTATATTACACTGAAGCAGCCAGGTGAATGTCAAAGTTTAGGCTCACACTGTAGCCACACTTTAATACTGGGAAGCAAGGAAGCTCAAGGAAGCATAAGGATACTATCTTAATATTTACCTTCTTATTTTTCCTGGCAGATTAAAGTTATGTTTTGTTTTCTTCTCTTTTTGGAATGAAGTGGAAAAAGCTCAAGACATTTGCTGTGTTAAGAAGCGGAGAAGCACCAGTGTCTTTATTCTCCAGGGTCAGGATGTGATATTTCTTATTTTCACGTTTGTTTTTTTTTGTCGTTTTTATTTCACTTTTTAATAAGACTTCTGTTAATATTTATGCACGTAATATTTTGTTATGTTTAGAGTTTTTATAGGTGATAGAGCTGCCTATTATTAAAATTACCTAATGCTTCCTATTATGAAACCTTGATTTCATCTCCTTATAATACTGCCAACTGTAACTGTTTTGACTGAAGTTCTCCATGCCAAGTAGCTGTCTCAGGCTGTACTTTTCTGGAAAGCTCCAGCCAAAACAACTCAGCCACTTCTAGGAATGATGCAAGGAAAAAATATGTATTATTGCCCATGTCAGTGAAGTTTTTGAAATCCTTGCTTTGAAATGTATCAGTGCATCAAAACCTTGGGAAATAAAAGTGAAAATGTTCGGAAGTTGTTTAGGCATAGAAGCATAAAATCATAGAATGGCCTGGGTTGAAAAGAACCACAATCATCATCTAGTTTCAACCCCCCTGCTATGTGCAGGGTTGCCAACCTGGCTGTCCAGAGCCACATCCAGCCTGGCCTTGAATGCCTCCAGGGGTGAAAAGGTATGCTCTACTGAGGATTTAATTGCTACTTCAGTAAAGATGCAGGTAAAACTCTTGAGTCTAATCAATTGAAAATTTCAAAACATACTTAAGAGTATCAGTATTCCTAATTTTCTTTTATTCTATAGGCATTGTCCCCCACCAAGAGCTTTCAGTGACAGGCAAGAATGGGCCCACAGACTAACATGGGCACTCAAATAAGAATATTATACTTTCTTCTAGTACAAAGCAACGAAAGAACCACATGTTCAGATACAATAGAGAGGAAATATGAATTTGAGAAAGAAAAGGGCTAATCTGAAACAATATACCTAGAGAAGCAAGGGATGTAAAGAAGAAATAAAAGAAAATGGAAAACTGAAGGCAGGAAGTTAAGACTGTTTAGCCAAGAAGACTAGGAGTAGAAGTAATAGGGAAGATTGAAAATGGGAACTGAAACTTTATTAGCGCTGAAAATTCAGGTCATGAAAGAGAAAAATTTACTTTAAAAGTCTGCCTGTGTATCATGGGATAACTTAGCTCAAGATCTGCAGGTTGTTTTCCTCTGGGATCCCTATCCTATTCAGAGAGCAGAGATTCTCTCTCTAAAGTTTGCATCACATATACGTTTGTCTTCATCACCCATGTCTTGCAGAAGTGGAAGGAACGTAAAGTTGAAGCAAGAGATTTCAGTAAGAGAAAGGGAGAGACTCATAAAGAAGGTGTGAATGCTAGTCCAGTCAGTTGAATTCCCTTGCCTTCTCAGCCATAAATATGTGATAACTGTGGAAGGTACTCAAAATTTTTTAGATTACTGCTAACTGAATATGCTTCATTTTTTTTGTATCTGGGTTGAGAGTGTGGAAACAAATTTGAAGAAGTGCAGAAGACTCCCAACTGCAGTTTAGGTCAATAGGAGCTATAAATCAGAGCCTTTCAAACTCAGTGCTCAAAATTCATGGTTATTATTAATCATAATCTCTCAACTTCAGTTCAGTTTTAGTAGGGTGGGCATAGAACCCATTATCTCACAAGGATGTTTGGGCATAATTAGTATTTGTAAAGCTTTCACAACTATACTGACGAGCATCATAACAGAGAACTCATGAGGAAGTTAATAATTGTCTTTAGAGAAGGGTTTGAATTGTGTGCAACAAAGATGGCATGAGGCCATGAATTGAACAATGGGACCATGTAATGAACAATGAACTAAATATCGAACAGCTGTTCATTAAGTAAGCACCACCCAATCTGGACACTGGAATGGCTGGGGTGCTATGAAAAAAAAAAAAATTGTGACTGCTTAATTACAACCTGTATCTGCTCAGAATAAATCAGCTGAGGTTGTATGAACAAAGTTATTTCTGGCATGCTCACACTTGGTCGAATAAGACTTAATACATTTTTTAATGTTATTTTTTTATACTTGCATCTTTGATTAAAAAAAAAAAAGCTCATCTGTTAATGAGTTCTGTGAATGGTAGGGGAAAAAAGACGGGGAAGTAGAAAAAAAACCATGGTTATACTGAAAAAGGTTGTCTGTCAGTAGAATGGAAAGATGGTCTGGATGAAAGAAAGTGGAGAAGATGGAAGGATGTTCTGAGAGGTCCATAAGAGAACATGGATAGACTTTAATTCTTCATCATTTAAATGCTTAACGTTTCCAGTTGAAAAGTGCACTTCACATAATTACTTTTAATTCTTTTTAAGGGAAATGGAATTCTTATTCTCATCAACTGCTGGACCATTTGAGCAATGTTCAAAAAAATAATATTCTTCCATTTTTCCACAGCCGTTACAAGTCAGCATGCATTTCAGTGAAGTTCAACAGCCTTTATAAACAGTGGTACTTTTCTAAGGCCTTAGCATAAAAGTACTAAGTTCACAGATAGACACTTCATTCATGTATTTGTCTCATTTACTCAACATCAGCTATCGTGTTTGAATGACAGTTTTCTCTTACAAATATCTTAGATTTTACAACTAGCACTGAAAATCTTTTCCCTTGTCTTTTACTGTGAAGCAAACTAATAATTTACGTAGGAGTTGACAACAGAAGGTGGAAAGATCACGCAGAGCATATTATGATGAGCTCTCAATGAGTTGTTTTTTTGTAGTCAGAGTGTATTGTTCATTTTTGTTCTCATCAGATACACATCTGTGTCCTCTGTGTTTTAGTTACACTCTGCTTTGCAGATCAGTTATGGTCACTGAGGAATTGCTGTCCATAATCCTTTCATTGCTACTTTATGCTCTTCGTCTCCTAGGCTCATTAGTTTATCATCTGCTTCCTAAGAATGAGTACTCTGGTACAGATACTGTTTTTTCATTATTTTATAATCTTCATTCTGACAAACTTGGAGCTTCTAGTTGCTCTGACAACAGTATACATAAAAAATTAATCCAGAATGAATTTGTTTCAATACTTTTTCAGCTGAGACTAACTAAGTATTACCCTTAAACCTTCTCAAAAGTAAATGACCAAAAGCACAAAGAAGAGTAAAATAAAGTGAGAGAAAGACATTTGGACAACTGACATTCTAGAAGTGTTATTACGATTTGATCTTTTGAGAGTTCAATCTAAGTAAAAGTTATACTGAAGATATTAAAAGGTATTTCTATACACAATGATTAAATTTTAACAGAAGTAGGAGTCATCATAATGACTTTGGATGTCTCTAGGTCAGAACTACAGACTCTTTAATAAAAGGATTTTAGTTTATATAGCTTGACCTTTTTTTTACTGAGGTTTTACTATTTCTATAACATATCCTTTTCTTATAATTACTTGTACATTTATAAAATACTTTAACTGTTTTGAATGACGAATTGTAACAATGAATTTCCACGGTACTGTTAGAAAATAGGAAGAGAAAGCTTTTTAAAGAGACTAGTATTACATTCTGCAACACAGGGCACTATATTAAATACATCGAATTTCTCTTCAATACATATGATATACCTTCATCATTAAACAGTGTTTCAAGTTTGTTGTACTCAACTTGCATTATCTCAGTGGGCAATCATTCTCCGGAGCATTTTGAAACCAAGGGCGATTTCAGTTCTAGCTAGCACTACTCTTTCAGAACACTCTATCAAAGATCGTGCCATGTTCTGGCCTATAATTTTAATAATCTCATCATGCTAGAGAAGTGCACAAATCGTGGGAATACAGTACTTTTTTGATTATGTAAATGAGCACTAGCAATATTATTTTTGTAACATATAACTTGTGACAAGAAAAAAAATACAGAATCAAATAAAAGATTAATGAACACATGCAGGGGGTGAATATTAAGGTAAATGCAGAACAAAACACCCACACTGCTTTAAGAATTTAAATTAGGTAATTATCCATAACATGTTTCTGATGAATTACATGAATTTTTACTTACTTTGCAACTTAAGAAATTTGGAATTCAAAGCAGAGTGTAAAAATAAATAAAAGGAATACTAAGTAAAATAAAGGTGGTATTTTCAGTTTATATCAGATCTCTTTGTAAATCAAATTACTTAAGACAATGGGGTGCAATGGTATATTTTCCTAATTGTATAGAATTGCAAAACAGTAATTTTGGTGTTAAAATAAAACTTGAGATCTATCTTCTTCCATCAAGATTTTAACTCAGGCTACCAGCAAGGTTTTAAGATGTCTGGAATTTAGGACTGTGAGTGATCCCATAAATAGTTGAATGAAAGGGAAATCTCATGATTAAGCATTAGAAATTTGAACTACTAAAACCAGTTCAAATATACATTCTTAAATTGTAAGAATGTATAGTCATGATTTTTTTTCCCTGCAGACAAAATAGCCCATACTTTCTAAGATCCAGTTATTGGTATATACAACACAGTTATTTGGTATTAAGTGTTCTTGTGTAGCTGTTCAGTAACAGTTTAGTTAAGTTCTGTAGTGAATAAATGAATCTTCTTGAAAATAAAATCATGACATTTAAACAACAACAAAAACCCCAAAGAGTTATTGTTGAGTGGTTACTGTAGAATATACATCAATGTCTCCAGATAAAGAAATCAGTATTATGTATTTTTCATTAAAATTGCTTTAAATTGTTATTTTTAAAATTTTGTTGCAATTTGTGCTTGGTTTATTTTGAAACAGGCTCTTCCTTTATTTGATAAAATCTTAAAACAACTGGAAATACATTAGTTTAGAATTCATTCCCATCTTAAGTCAAGCTCCTTTTTTCTTCTCTGAGAAGTGGTTAGTTTCAGATGACACTACAAGTATGTGGGGGGTTCTGCTTTATATTTGTGTGATGCAACTCTTGTCATGCCTTTTTGAATGCAAACAAGGCTTTAAGTTAAAACTGTTATTTACAATGTGTAAGATATTCCCTGTACTCATTTTTCTCCAGTTTTTCAGTTTATTAAATTAACGTTCTGTATAAGTTAATTCTAAATTCAGCTCTGAATAGGAGCTATCTTAGAATAAACAAACTTTCGTAGAGCAGAGGTATACAAACTCTACCCAGCTTGTTGGGGAGTCTTTTATTTAACACTGTGCTACTTAGGGAACTCACCCAGGAGTTTAGAAGTTCTTCACAGAGAGAGTGGTCAAGCAGAATGCGCTGCCCAGGGGAATAGTGGAGTCTCCATCCCAGGAGGTATTTAAGAGATATGTGGACATGGTACTAAAGGAGATGGTTTACTAATGGGACTCACAGGTCAGGTTGCTCGTTGGACTTTATCATCTTGCAATTGTTTTCCAAATTAGATGATTCAATGATTCAAATATCCAGTGTCTAACACAGAGTCACATTTTCACCTAAGATACGTGCCTCAGCAATCCTTGATTTACCTCTAGAAAAGTTCTCAGCATCCAGCTACTTGACCTCATTTACTGACTTGATTCATAATGTTTTCAAAGGTTTTGGAAAGTCATCAGGTGTTTTCTATCTAGTGGCCTATTTGCCCTCTTCCTTTTAAAAAGTTGAGGGGAACTGATCAGAATAAAATGTGTGTGCTTTGCACTGATTGGCACAAACAAAATGGAACTGACAGTGTTCTAGTTCTTCAAACAGAATGATTTCTTTTGTGTTCTTGCAGCTGGCACACAGGCCACCTACCTATAGGAACCAAGTTTCACAGCATTTTATGTAAAACCTGCAGTGTCCAGTGAAGTCATGTCTGGATAGGCCTGAATCCCTGGAAGAGGAGGAGTTACAAACATATTCTGAAACAGTAATTTATAGATCAGTGGATGAGTTGCACCATGGGCAGGCACAATGGAGTAGGGTTCTGTGAGTAAATGTAATCATACTCAGCGATAGAACTGAGACCAGCCATAAACGAAGACCTGGGAAGAGCAGTCAGCAAGACATGGTGAGGGAATTTTTTGACGTTCTACTTAAGCCTAATGAAAGTTTACAGCTAAAAGCAATCCACAAGATGTTTATAATTCTATATGAGAAGACATGGATGCCTGCTTCCCTATCTGTAACAAGAAGGAGAGATACACATCTACTTTTTGCAAATCCATGCTCCTCCAAGTTCTTCTCTAGACTCCATTAAATAATCCAGAGAGAAACCTAACTTAGGTGCTTTAAATCACTCTTTGCAGTACTCTCTCTTCCCTTCTGCTGATAACATGAGAAGTCTGTAAGTTAGATGACAGAGATGCTGGTTGCTTTGAAATATTTCACACCTATAATTGTATACTTGGGGGTATTGTGTGCAAAATGTTAGTGGATTACATCACTGAAGAACATTTACTATGTCTTATTTTGGACTTTCTTGCTTTGCCATCCTCTCTAAGAGCTTCCATTAGGCCTTTCTTTTCAGAGTAGCTAAGTTTCTTAGTCCCCATGTGCCTTCTGAGGTTAACATTTTTATGTTAGTAGCTTTTATTTCTCCTCAAAAAGAAAAAAAAAAAAGAAAAAAAAAAAAAAAGGCATTCTGAAGTTCTGTGGAATTTAGGGAGAGTCTTTCCATGCTCTTTGAGTTTTATTTGTTTTCCTCATAAATCACGTGGTTTGTTTTGATGCAAAACACAGCGACAGAAGAGAATCTGGCATTTTATGTAACTAGCTTGTCATTTTTAAGTTATCCATTAGACAAAACATTTGTTTAGATACTCTGTTATTCATTTATTTTCATGTCAACACCAAAACCAACTGCAGAAGTGAACAGAGATGAATAATAAGACAAACTGTTTTAGTATCAATGTTTTCTGCCTAAGGCAATATACTGTGCAACTGGTGAAGAATGCTTATTTCCTTCCCAAAACCTCTGCTGAGAACTAGTTCTTATAAACAACCTCTTACTCTTTTGCCTTAAAGGAGTATTTTTATCTATTGCCAAGACAGAATTTCAGTTGATATTTCACTTAAAAGATTTTTATGGTAAATTGGTAAATAGTATCTATCAATTACAACTGTCTTCTCCACTGTTGCATTATCTTTCCTGTGTCTGCTTTTTCCCAATCACTTTTTTCTGTTCGGTAAATGAAAAAGTTATGGAAACAAAAGATAATAGTCTCATTAGAAGACAAATATTACAATATATGGCTTCTGAGATATATATGTAAATCTGACAGACATTAAAACAAATATTTCTAGTGATACAAAGTATAGTTTCATTAAAGGTGTTTCCTGAAAGGTGCTAGCTAGGAAGCAGCTGAGAACATACATACATAAAACATACATTCTCCAAGTTGCCTTTGGAAAAAAAAGGCAGCCAGAAGTAGTCTGCCCAACTGTCAATAGCAGAAGAAGCTCATTCTAAGAAGACAACATCCTTGATAGCCAACTAGCACTTCAAAGAGATTTCTGATTGTACTTGTGTAATGTACATGTGGTGAGTGCACAGGTTCCAAGACCAGCAGTAATCCAGGCTTCAGGTATATAGAAGTAACGTATGTAGAGTTCAGATGGTTTACAGCACCTCTGCAGCTTTCTGGGAGCTCTGCGCCCATGCAAATATAAAGATTGAACATGTGAAATGCATAGTGGGGAAATATTTGTGATAGGTGGATGGTTGGACTGGATGATCTTGGAACCTTGGTGATTCTACAACTCTATCATCTATAAAATAAGTCTTTTAATGTAAAGCATATGTGTATCTACGTATTGATAAAATATGACTTACCTGGCCGAAGGGTTAGACATCAGTCATCTTGTTCATTCTTTTGCAAAAATCAAATTATTATCTGAAGATTAACTTTGAATAGATTAGACTGCCCAATTGTTTAAATATTCAGAGTCTTGAAGCTCCTTGTTCTTCCACTGTTCAATGGTTAACTGAATTTTAGTTTTGCCTTAATGCTCACTTTGCTGTTGTCATCCTATTCCTCCAATCAAGCTTTTCAGATCATCCTGAATAATTATGTTTGCAGCTGTGATTTTTACTTTTCGCAATATCCTTGTGTTAATTACTTACGTTCAAGGGTCTTAATAAATGTTAAATAATTTAATGCTTAGGAAGTTTTATTTGTGTGCTCACCAAAAGTATTACACTGATGGCATTCCTCTGTTTGTAAATGTTGCTACTTCTGTGGAACACTGATAAACATGCTGCTATTTCCTTCTCCTATTTTACTGTATTAAATATTAATGAAATTAACAAATTCTTCCAATGAAAAATCTTTTGCAGCCATCTGGCATCCTGCTGAGTAAAAGAAAGAAAATTCTTTCTGCCAGTTTTTCATATGAGCAGCACAGCTCAGAATTCTAAATTTTCTCTTCTTGAATGTCATTATGATAGCAAAAGGTTGAGCAATCTCTATAAAGGGCAGAGAATTTAGCTTGCAGATTTGGACTGGGTAAGAAATAGTTCAAGACTGGCTCACTCACGTTGTTACCAGTTTAGTCTGAAATAGTATGTTGGTATATGCCTGCTGGTTTCAGTGTGGAGACTGAGAAATTACCAGGTCTCACAAGCTTCTAGAAGAGAGTGAGGTTCCTGCTTTCTTGTAAGATAATTGCCAAGTTTCCATATATGTTGCAAACCTAATAAAAAACCATCAAAGCTGAAACTGAACACTGAGAGACGACCAGTGAAGGGCGTTCAAACAAGAGAATTCAATTCCTTCTATAATTAACTTAAAGCTTCCTCAGTATTTGTGACAAAACTTGGTTCAACATTTAGTTAATTACTGTTTGAAGTCTGTGTAGTCTTTACTCAGCTTTTGGGTTGCTATTGAATGCTGATTTCTTTTTCTGTATGAATCTGTTGTTTTGGTGTTTGTAAGAATTTTGAGTGTTACATTTCTGCTAATATTTTGCAAGTGTAGATTTCTATGTTGGTAGGGATTCTTCCTGAAATACTTTAGAAACATGGAGATTCAGGAATCAACTCATCACAAATCCACCAGCTCATTTGAAATATTTCCTTTTGATGTATTGATTAAACATAGTACAAAGGCAAGAAGATTCTGTGAATAATTTATCTGCATTTATTCATGTCTGCATTGACAACTAGTCAATAAATGTGACAATTAAAATATTTCCAACCTATCTGAAGAGTACAGGTCCGAAGAGTGCTTTTCAAGTGATAAAGTTAACTACAGGACAGCCAGGAAAAATGCCAGTTAAATAAACTGCTTCTTCTATTTTTTTTATACAGGTGTATATGCACATATTTTATTCTTTATAGTACAGAAAAGTCAATAAAGGATGTAGATTTTGCCAGCTGGAAGAGTTTGTCTACTTTTTATTTTAAGGAGATGTGCAATAGATAGGAACTTCCTAGATTTCCACCTGCTTCTGTTAGACTGGGTGGTGGCTATATTCCTCTGCCAGAAGCCATTTTTTCTACTGATCTTTGAAGGCTGGTACGTGTTTTCATTGGAATTCAGTATTCAGAATGCAATACTAGGTTAATCATGCTTAAAAATAAGGTGGAAAATTATTCAATGCACATAATATTTGGAATAACTCAGGCTGGTCGTGATACCTTCTTATTATCACTAAAATCTTTTCAAGACTTTTCAAAATGTCCTTCTAAGAACTGTAAGTTCAAGGCAAACATTAAACAATACAATGTATTCATTATTGGTCAACCCCTATATTTTGAGAATTCATTCTCATTCTTCATTTTCTACATGTATACAAATTGTTGGCATAAAGACAAATATGTTTCACGTTGCTTGTTTTATTTTACAACAAGAAATTAAATACAGTCATGTGTCATATGGACTAATTAGAAGTGAGCAAAATCTTAAGTACAATGGCATTAATAAGGAATCTTGTAAGAAAATTAGTTGTCTGCATAGTATCTTTAAGTTAGAAATGGTAAGTTTTTGCTTTCCCAGTGCCATGTTTGGACATAATCAGCTATGGCACTTCTCTCTTTCACTTACCACATAACTTTGGTTTACAAATTTTCCTCTATATCATTTTCCTTTTTCCTCATATCAGTTGTACCGTATCCCCATGAAAAAGGACTGGCATTGCCTCTGTAATTTTGGTGTGGTGGTAACCTATATTGTGATCACACCTGAATGAAGTGATGGCTTTGTTGAAGGGTTTTTCCCCTTTGCCAGTAATGACAAACATTTTCCTACCCTCTTGATGTGTTTTACAAAAAATGGATTAGTGTGTGGTTGCATTTGCTGTCCAAAATGAGACTGTTTTTTTAAAGTGTTCTGGCTCTACTGTTGATGTGTTCTGTTATGGTTTGAACCTACTCCACTGGAATTGATGGAGAAGTTCCCACTTGTTTATTGAACGTAGTATTGTCGTCTCACTTGCTAATATGAGTAGTTGTACTGTTTATTACAATCCTGTGCCAAACCTCTGTATTGGACTTGCAGCTCTGCTGAAGTCACCAGAGGACGAGGGATTGAACACCACCTGAGAATCTCTGTACCTTGCAGTCATATCTTGCTTTTTTTCACTGCACTTTCCCAGATATTGTTTTCTTTGAGAATATGGTTCCCAGCACTAAACTCTGTCTTTAACAGCTATTCACTCTGCACAAATAGAAGGAAAGAGTTGCTTTAATGGTTGTACTTAGTGTTTGATATGGTGTAAAACTGATACTGGGAAGAAGTCTGCAGTGTAGTTCACCTGACATCCCAGCTGTGTTTGCTCTCCATCTGCCAGATTTTTCTCCTTTTTCTTTTCTTTTCTTTTTCCTTTTTTTTTTTTAGGTTTAAATAAAAATAGTCAAATGGAAATAAAAATCACAGTTACCAGAGCAATAAAAAACAAGAATTCAATGCATGCATGCATTAAGTCCTGTTGTACCTAAAAGTTAACTCTCCTCAGGCAAAAAAGTGGAATGGTAAAAGTATGAACTTGACCCGACAGATTGTATACACCTTATCTAGCAATATTAACATGCACTTGAAAGTTATTAGTGCCTCAAACCTTTCAATACCAAAGTGTATCCTAAATGTTATTTGATACTAGATGTTACATAAATCTGTATTTTCATTACTAAGCAACTTTAGGATATGTAGCGTGTGTCTGAAAAAAGGCACGGTAATAACTCACTAATAATGGGTGCCATGTGGGGGGAAAAAGGCAATATTATCTACCAAAGAAATATAAAACATGGTTTATATTTTCAACAGTTTGAAAATGAAATGAAAACAGAATATTTGGTGCACCTGTAAAAACATATTTGATCATAATGGCAAGTACAGCATTCTTAGTGTGGGATTCATATTTCATAACTCATGTTCAAACAAGAAAAATGATTATAATGTTAAGTATTTCCTGAGTTTATTTTGATGGATGGCAGAATAAGTATCTTTTACTCATTAAAATACAGATTGGTATAATTTAATAAATGAATTTAATACACAGATGTTCGAGACTGTTTGAGTAGAGTGCATATTAATCAACTTCTCTATAACTGATCCTCTTTTATATTTTTTAAAAGAAATTTGCAGGAGCCAAAAGTTTATTAGATCTGTATGATCTCGGTCTGGTATCAGATATCAGGAATGTTGTTTGAATAATGTCAGGTGATCAAAGTGTTTCTTTTTGATTGATGAACCTGTAAACACCAAACTATTTGAGTGGCCATTGCTTTTGCATCTGTTGGAGACACTGACACATCCTTTGAAAAAATGGCCAAGATTTTTCAGAGGGACTTGCAGTGCTGGAACTTCAGTTATGGGTGCCCTACAGAAGTCCAGTCTTTAGACAGTATTAAGTGCTTCAGTTTGAAAAGCTGTTTCAAGTGAGCTACTTTCAAAACAGGGTCCCCATAATCATTTGTCACATATGTGAATTGTAATATGCAAATGAAGAGCTTGATTTTTCCTATTTTTAAGGTATGCTTTTGGTTCATCAGCTTCACTGGGTTTCACCAGACTAATACTCACATAAACAAGAAAAGAAATAGAATTGCCATTTTTTAAAGTAAGATAGGAATATGTGGAGCTGCAAGGCATCTAAATGAGGAAGAATCTGCAGGAAAGGCTAGATACCATAGAAGATTCGGCCTGACAAAAGAATGTTACTGTTCTGCTATGCTTGAAGGAGCCTGGATTCTTGAATACTGTAGGCTTGAGGAAGAGCCTGAGTGCCCTGAGTAGAGATGAACTCTTGTGCTACAAGGGACCATGACTGAGCATGTCTGAAGTAGGCTGGAAATGAAAAGAAAGAGGCGTGTTGTTTTCAAATGACTTCACAGGCTTGTTAAAGACTTGACTCCAACCTAATCTTGAAGACACCTAGGTAACTTCCTGGTAAATTACAAGCTGATTTGTCTTTCCATAGATTTTGCCACACTCCACTTAACTAGAGCGTGCTCTTCTGCCCAGTAATGGCATGATCTTAACTGCCTCCCCTGCGGCCAGTTAAAGCATCTGGGAACAGGATGTTCAGGAGGTTGTAGGTGGCCACACAGGTTTCCATCCAGATGCTGTTAAGCCTCTTAATGTTCAAAAGAAAGGATTCCATATCTTCATAGCAGCAGTTCCAATCACCTTGACATCAAAATTGGTACCCAGGTGCGATACTGGCAGCTATGTGTTCACCATATCTGGAGAGAGATGGTGCAGCAATGACTGCAGTGTCATCTGGGGGCTGACAGTGAGAAGAATGGCTTGACTGACATCTCCACAAATTCTCCAATCTTTGCAAAGCGAACGCTCTTGCTCCTTCACTGCCCAGCACCTTGTAACCATTTGCACCTGTAAAAAGTGACTGTAAAAAGTTGCCAGTCCAGATGGCAACACTTCTCACCTACTTTGCCCAGGTTTTAAAGCCTGCACAAGCTGCAGGGCAGCAGAAAATTGTGCTGATGGACTTTTTCCATTTCTTCAGAGACTCATTCAAAGGTACGTGCTCCCACTTCCCCAGAAGGGGAGGGAGAAGAGAGGGGTATGTGGAAAGGATTCTTTTAGTCAAGCTTTTCATCTCTAATAGTCAACAGGAAAAGTGCAGCTTTACTTTGTTTTTCAGATATCTTAGCCATGATATCATAATGATAAGAAGTTTGCCTTAATGTCCACTTCTGCAATGTATCAGCCAGATAATCAGTTTCTGCTCCAAGAATTTTAACAAGAGGTTTGTGGTCTGCAATCAGAACAGCTTCTTCCAGTGTAAAGACTCATGGAATGTCTTCATACCAAAATACAATAGTCAGAAGTGACTCTTATTTCATATGTTTCACAAAAGTGGAAGCAATTAGCCTCTTTGTTCTGTTATTTGTTTTTAGGTGAGAAGCATCTATGCCTACAACTGAACCACCATGAACTAAGACAGAAAGGGAAATGTAAGGATTTTTTTTTCCAAATTTTCTTAACTTCTTGATTTTATTAAATGAATTCTTAAAGTTTTCAGTTCCAAACTCTCCAAGTCACATCATTGCCATTGAATTTATTAATATAGATAAGTCAGAGAATTTCACTGTAATAATTAACTGTATGTAGAGGAACTGTGACAATGTATTCCTTGGCACTGTACTTTTTTTGTTATAATCTTACTTTCTCTAAAAGGAGTTTAAAGACTTACACATCACGTTCATGAAACGGTCAGCTGCTTATGAATGGAAAAAGCTGCTATTTGTCCTTTCTCTTGTATTTTCCAAATTGTGCTAGCCTTTTCAGCATAGATACCAGATTTACACAGGTTTTCTCACTTACACTGGAATAAAAATCTCTCTCCACTTATACTTTGCATGCTCTATTATAAATTGAGTTAGCACTTGTACACCTGCTAAGAGCTTCTATTCCAGAAAAGAACCTGATGAGAGTTAATGATCATGCATATCGAGACCCTGTTTCCAACTCCATCTGCTGGTAAGCCTGTGACAAACCTGCCTCTGTAAACTGCTCACCATTTAGTAATAGCAGTGTTCTCTAGAGACTTTTGCATAGGAGTAGGGAGTAACAGTTAAATATGCCACAAGTCACATCAGTCTGAAATTTTATGTTAAGTGAATGTAATCTTCTTTGTTTCAGAAGGAGACATTATTTGGGATAATCTTAAGAGATCCAATTTCTGGTCTTAAGAACTGGATTTTTAAAACACTGACTTGCCCAATTCTCCAAACTTAATATTCTAGTTATATTAACTGAATTTATATTAGCTGAAGAATATGTGACCAATTGTGACCTACAAATCTTATGTAAAATAGCTCACTAATTTACATTTTTGTAAAAGAACAGCATACAGATTCAAGGACAAAGATTCTTGGATTGCTCATGGACTATTTATTTCTGAGTCTTGGGCTGAACAGCTAATGTTCTAATTGTGAAACAAATGTCTTGTTTCTGAACATCACATTGCCTTCTCAAGCTTTCTTCTTTTCACATAACTTAGAAGAACCATGTGTGCTGTTGACAGAATTGACCTACCTCTAATGTGTTTACATAAATGTGTTTGCATAAATGTGTGTTCACTTCTGAAGTTAAAAGAGACAAGGGCCTTAATGGAAGATTTTAAATAAGAAACATTTTGGTGTACTGGTGGCATCAATAAGTTAAGAACCATCCCCATGGTGGGCTCTTTCCTTGGTTAAGAGTATTGGGCTGTTTTGGACAGGTTAGCATCAAGTTTTGCAGATCTGCAGTTTTGAGTCTTGTAAAATGAGACTCAGAAGTCTGGGCATTCTAGGCAACTTGTAAAATTTAACCCAACATGCAACCCACTGAGAAATCTCTGTGCAGCTTTTTGGGGAAATAACTTGAAGATTCTTTCCAAATAATATTAAAACCCAATGTAAGTTGAATAGCAAGCCCCAATTACTAGTTCTTTTTATAACTTCCCCATCTTTTGTTCCTTCGGCACTTCAGCTCTTGCAACAACAGATACCAGGTACTTCACTTAAGAACTGCTTATTGAAGCAATAATCACTGATCTTCACAGTGTGAACTGCAGTAATGTGCCAAAGTCACAGGTGCCAACTCCACCATGTTTGGCAGCAGATCTTTATACATCATCTACAGTCCTGCTGCTTTTTTGGCTGTTAGTCTAGGAATTCCAGACAATTGGCAGGCTTCTTGGAGAAGCTGCCTTAGCTCTACTGAGGCTGCCTTGTGCTCAGATATCCTGAGCAAATGACCACTGCAGATATACAAATTGATCTCACATTTATCTGACGGATTAGATAGCTGCATAAGTGCTGTAGTGGCACAGCAAGTTGAATTCCGTGGCTGTGCCCATGCTAGTATATTAATCAATGTCAAGGGACATTTCTGAAGGCTAGTACTTGGTAGTGTACCAGCAGAGATGAAATCAGGAGCAAAGCATAGAGAAAGAGGGAGATCAGATGCAAGAACTGGTGTGTCTCATGCAGAACACGTATAAAGGCAATGTCTAGAGACAGCTACGCTAAGAACTACCTCATTTGATAATACACTTCCTAAGCCTGGCACCACGAGTAGGAGCAGAATCACAAAGAATCACAGAATCACAGAATCAGAAAATGGCCCGGGTTGGAAGGGACCTCAAGGATCATGAAGCTCCAACCACCTGCTGCAGGCAGGGCCACCAACCTCCACATTTAATACCAGACCAGGATGCTCAGGGCCCCATCCCATCTGGCCTTGAACACCTCCAGGGATCGGGCATCCACATCTCTGGGCAGCCTGTTCCAGCACCAGTCCCTCTGTAAAGAACTTCCCCTGACAGCCAGCCTAAGGAGGAGGTCAGTTCTAAAACCAGGGGAGTCGCTTAAGAGTCACACCTGTCTCTGCTGCTGAGAAGCTGGACTCATCTTCTTGTACTGTGCTGTATCTCAGTGTTGCTGCATTACTGCTGGTTCTGGGTCTCACAAAGTCTAGGAAATTTGTCTTGCAGTCTAGTGCACAAGGAAGACATGTTCTAAGGTTAGCGTGGATCACAAAGTAGACCTGCAAACTTAGTTGGCACATGTGCCATCAAAATTATTATAGCTGTGGCTTATGTGTGGACACCATACCTGTTCTGCCATGCATCTCAGAATGAAATTTGATCAGAAGTACACAACTGTCACAACTTAGAGTTGGTTTCTATTAAAAGTTGTCTTGCGAGGCTTCCACAAAGCAATTTTAAGGGTAGAAGATTTAACCATTGCTAAATTGTAAATTATCTTCTTTATCCTTTACTTAAGAAGAAATTCGTTATTTAAGAAGAAATTCTTAATAACTGGAATTGCCTTCTGTTTTTTTGGTTTGTTTTTGTTTTTTTTGATCTTTCTTGATAGTTACAAGCTTTATTGGAGTTATAGCAGTATTACTGTAATGACAAAGAGAAACAGAGTAGGGCTGAGCATGGCTTTCCAGGTGGCTGGAAATATACCTTTTGCTTGAACTACAGCAAAACATTGCAGCAAAAGGTAAAACTGAAGTGTAATCAAAATACAAATATGTATATATGATGACTGTCATTCTGTTTTAATTCTGATCAAACCAGGAAAAGTTTGTAAGTGCTTTGTTCTGTACATATCATTGTTATCAAAAATCCTAACAAGTTCTTTAGTGAAAAACCTATTTTCCAAGCTGTGCTTCCTGAAGTACAGGTACATATCTATCACAGATTACTGGTCAACTTCCATCTTGTTGTTTTTTTTTTTTTCCTTTACAGACTCAGTTTGAATTTCTATTCACTTTTCCTGACAGATACCCAACAAAACAGCTAGAAAGAGTATTGCATGTTTTAGTACACTATCGTGAAAATAATGGATTTTGTTTAAGTGTGGCAGATCAGAAAATACAGAATTAATTCTGAGTCAAAGCAGTTTAAATTATTCTGCTTTTTCTTTGAACAGAACAAAATGGAAAGTATTCCAAGTCAAAAATGTTATGTTGCACTTGAAATTAATTATTTGGATTTCTTAGACATTTTAATTTTTGACATTGAAAAAAATGCATTTGAAATGCATTTCAAAGCTAACAGTCACATCAATTGGGAAACCAGAAATCTTTCAACTTCTAGATTGTTTTCCTGTTCATTTTTTTCTTGTTAATGAACAACTAGTTGGAATTGATTAGAAGTCATAAATGTTCAGTCTCTCTGGACCTGCATTTACTACATAAAAGGAAAAATACCATAATCTATTGATTTGTCTACCAGAGGTGAAAAAGAAAGGAAAAACAAAACAAAGTGAAGGCCATTTAAGCAGCACTTGTGGACTTTTTTGCTTACACGTTTGGTTACACGTTTTCCTTCCTCTGCTGACAGATCCTCCTAACCCACCGTATGGTGAGGGAAAGAAGTGGCACACATTCCTTTCCAAATGAGCTAGTTGGTCACAACTTTGCTGTTTTTTATTTTATTTCTTTACTTATTTTCAGAAATGTATGTTTCAGCTTTGAGTTGAGCTTGTGGCATATAATGTGCTCTGTTGTGTTTGGTTACACCTCATCAGATTTAGCAGTATGAAATCATGCAGTGTGACTGCTGGTTAGCCAATCATAACTTGGAAAGTAGTGCAGCTGGGAGGGGCAGACGTTTGCAATTCCTTTGGAAGATCACTACAGATAGCACAAAAAATAAGTCAACGTGACACAAAAATAAAAGTGTAGTCATCTTATTACACGATAACTTTGAAAAGCGATATTCGCTGAATGTTGCTCAGTCTGGATATTAGGAAAAAGTTATTCTCAGAAAGAGTGGTGAGGTGTTGGCACAGGCTCCCCAGGGAGGTGATGGAGTCATTGTCCCTGGAAGTGTTCAAGAGACATGGACATGTGGCACTTAGGGGCACGGTTAGTGTGTAGTATTGGTGGTATGTGGGTGGTTGGACTGGATGTTCTTGGAGGTCTTTTCCAAACTTATTGACTGTAGGATGCTCTGTTTTCTTTAAAAACAATGTACAGTACATAATCTTTAAACCTTTATGTTTAGACAGATGGAGAGATAGAACCATTGAGATTCTCCGAATCCAAGGCAAAATCAGTTCTATGTTTCTAAAGTATTAAGTTTCAGAATGGCATAGATGATCCCAACAGACAGACTTCATTCCTATTGACGTGTCTATCTAAACATTGGCATCTTGGTGCAGAAAAAGGGCAGTTTCCCAAATTGTATCCTACATTTCATATTTTTTGTGTTACTAAATAAGGTTAGCTTTATAAACTAGTTTTAACAGATGCTTGTTGGTGGCTCACAAGTCTGGTTTTATTGTTTCTCCCTATAAACATGGGGAAGTCCTGAATAAAGTAATAGGGCTTCTGCAGTGGAAGTCACTGCAGATTGGCAATGTGCATTTACACGTGCACCCTTCTCATTTAAATCAGTTGTAATATCTGTCTTTGGAACACAGGCTGTGCCTTTACGGAGTTAGGAGGTTCCCAGGGTGATTCCACGTTGGACAGGTGATGCCCCACGAGAGGGAGGAAGGACATCATGTGCTGACAAGGAGTTCTGGATCCTGTGACATTGAGGATTTTTGAGGTTCTTCCCAATGAAACCATTTTCTGCGATTCTATGATTCTGTGATTGTACGATTTACACTCCTCCAAGCAAGAGTGGTCAAAATTGAAGTCTGACTTTTCCTCAGAAGGAATTTGCTTTCCTGTGCGAAAGCTGCATCATGTTGTGTTTTTCTATACTGCAGTTTGGTATTTCCGTGTTCTAACTTTGAAGTTTTGTGTTTCAGTACTTACAAGCTAACATTTAAATACTTCCTAGTTAGTTAGGCATGTTGTGTAATGGATTTAGAGAATGCATATGATTTCAGTGTGTAACACTCACACATAAAAGTGAATTTTATTTGCTAAAGCTCTTCATGAGCAGAGAAATAAACACATACAAAGTAGATCTTTCTGTGTACAAAGGAATATGAATTTCCTGAGTCGAGGCAATGTTCCTTATGCACCTACGCAGATTTTATGGAATAAAGCTCTGCTGGAATTTGCCTGAAAATAACAGGGGGCAAATTAAATTTTCAAGTGGAATTCAGAACAATAGTAATATTTCCTGAAAGGCTACTAATTCTAGTGGAGCTATTTCAAAGGCCACATTCTTTGCAGGTCGCTATGGAGGGCTAGCTCATGTTATAAAATGATAGCACCCTTTTGTACTCTGAGCTCTGTTACACCTGCTGTGTCCACTTTTTTTTTTTTTTTTTTTTTTTTTTTTTTGGTCTCATTTTCTGTTCTGCTTGGTCTAGCATGGATTGGTGCTGAATGAATAGAAAGCAGCAAAAGCAGCAATATAAAGAACTCTGTTCCATATCTCAGGGATTTATATATTTTTTTACTCTGTCAAAGATGCAATTAACTTCTCATAAGGCATAAAATAACAACAGTCAAAGCCAAAGTTGCTAACTACTATTATTCCATGTGTTAAGTTACCAGAACAGAGAAGCTAAAGAGGGGAAACACCCTAATAAAATAACTCGTTATGAACAACGCAAGTTTTTTCTTCTTGTTATTTTGGGTTCACACATCCCTTTGATAAATGTAGTTTAGTTCAGAGAGACAATGCACTTACTCTAATACTGAGGGCAACAAGAAAACGCCTGTTCCAATCATAAAATATTTTCAGATGAACCAGGGTGTGGGCTCTGGGTCTATATTATTTGTTTCTCTGATGATGCCAACACGTCAATCACACTTTTAAATAAGCTTCCTCAGGCCCTCATGAGAATGTATCCTGTGGCTGTGTGAAGCTCAGCCTGGTGTGCAAAATCTGTTCTGAGCCTGTACATGCTTGGAGAGTTAACCCAAGCTGAACTCCCTCTTCTGCTGCTAAACTGGTACCAGAACTGTTTGAGTCTTAGCAATATACCTGCTTTGTTCTAATGACTTTCTCCAGTATTCTTAATTAACCTTATGTGAGGGATATGGTTTAGTGAGAACTGTTGGTGATGTGTGTATGGTTGTCCTGGGTGATCTTGTGGGTCTCTTCCAATCTTAGGGATTCTGTGATTCTGCGATTCTTCCATGGAAGCTTCCTTACTTGTGCTAGGTGTGGGATCCCTCTCTTACTGGAAGGACTCAAACAAATGGAAAAAGCAGAAACTAATGTTTTCAGGGTACCTGAGATATTGTCCTGAATACCAATGCTAAAATATCAAGCTAAAAGACAAGAGGAAAGTTAAAAAAGTATTTGAGGCAGATGGACATTCCTTTCAAGATGCAGTGCTGAATGACACAGAAAATTATTTTCGGACTTAGAAAAGAGGGCGGTAGTGTATCTACTTTGTGTAGTTTTGTGTCTTCTCTTTCATGTTACTCAGTTCTGAACACAGCATTGTCAGTAAAATACTGACAGCCAGGTCAGAAATAATGCAAATTGTAAAAACTAGTAGAGCATTCTGGTTTCCTATGGATCCATCCATCCGTATAATTTTTCCAGTTCTTTCATTTCTGTGATCACCTCCTCCTCAGTATCATTGGAGTATCTCCCACTCTCTGCCTCATGTCTGCTGGACTCTCCTAAGCTAGGAAGGAAACACCAAGTCTTTCTCATGGTGGGCACTTTCCTACGGTGGGCTGGATTGTTTTGCTCTGCTTAGTCCCTTGTTTTTCCAAAACTACCCAACAGCACAATGTCCACTGCAAACACTGAATTTGGCTGATGGGCTTGAATGTTTTTAAAGGAGAGCTGCAAGATAAACACTTCCGTAATCATTTAACTTTCATTTGTGTAGGAAACTAGGCTGAAAAACAGATGCCTCAAAGAATTGATTTATGAGAAAAGATGATCGCCGTGGTATGAGGTACGTCTTTCTTTCTCTTTCTCTCTCTCTCTCTCTTTGTGGTTTTGACCAAAATTTCCATTCTGGACATAAACTTTTCCTGTTGAAAGTCTCTTAAATTTCTATGTTCCCATGAAACATGTCAGTTTATAGGATTGGCATTACTCCGATTAAAAAAATATTTTTTGAAACACTTGACCATCTCTAGTGACCACATGACTTATAATAACTTATATTTACAGTCCAGGCAGACTAGAATAGCAGAAAATGTTAAACCAAACAGCATCCACCCAAGCTGGAATAACTTAGAGGAATTATCAATGCTTAAATCACAGGAAAGTGCTTTGTCCCAGCTGGGGACTTGGAAAGCTTTCATTCACAAGCAATTTTATAGGTCCAGGATCCTACCTGATAAAAGAACTTATTTTGCATTACTTCAGAATCGAAAAGTCTGAGAAGTCCATATTTTCTTCCAGGAAAAGTCTTACAGTGATATTTTCAAGGGAATGGACATATTCATTCCCTTGTGCAGTGGCACCTCATTCCCCTTAAGTTTAGTGTTTTTCAGCATAAGTGATGGCATTAAAACTTGTCCCTGCGTGGGGAATCAGCCACTCATAGCAGCAAACTCACCACCAGAAATGCTCCCAAGGGTCCCACAACTATAATTCAGCGAAGGAAGTCATTTCCACTTCTGTGCTGTTTGTTTGTTTGTTCTAGATAAAATTGTTAAGAGTTTAGCTCAAATCTTGCTCTTAGCATGTTTAGATTGTTTGCTTTACTAAAAGGTTGCAGCCCAACCCCTGCAAAACAATGATTAGAGAGCTTTGCTTTTTACTGCTGCATGTAAGTGTTCCTGGAGCAGTGGCTGCTCTGCTGGAGGAGAGAGAGCAGATTGTGTATGTTTTGCTTCTTTTCAATCTGTCATCCAGTGTCACTACTATTCTAACAGTGGGCCTCCTGACTTTGTTCACTGTTTTTAAATTAACTAAAAAAAATATTGCTATTGAAAGGTTAAAGCATAAAGAATTACAAGCAGCCTGATCAACTTTACTCTGTCCTTTAAGGTACTACTGCTTGCAAGTAGTCCTAAATCATTAGCTGGGAGAGACTAACCATTTTGTAGCACTTAGTATATTTTGCAGTGTCTACAGTGAAAGAACCTAGAGGGTTTTCTTTCTTTTGTCTCTTTCTATTTGGATCTTTTGCAAGCGGAGCCTCTACTGACATCCACTGGTAGCTCTAGGACAGCTGCAGTCCTGCAGACCGCCTGCAACCCACCCGCACTAATCCAGTCTCCTGAGCCAAAGCATTGATTTAGTGCTGCACTAGATGTCAGCCCAATTGTAAGGTCAAAATAATGTAATCCTTCCAGTTTCTCTCCCCTTCCCAGCGGAATGGCCCCTTTCCCCTTCCATGGTGGTAAATAAATTCAAGAGATGAAAACCTGCTAGCAATTTCTTTGGCTGCACTCACCAATTAGCAAAACAGAAAATCAAACCACAGTTTCCTAGGTGTAGTGGGAATTTATAAGGAATGAGAGCTACTAGGAACATGAGCTTGTATGTTACTCATTATAAATATATTTTTGTTTCTACTGCAATAAATTAAGAGTTAATGATCAAGGGTGCAGGAATGAGGATTAGAGACCAGATGGGAAGAGCTGAGGGCTCGCTGTACACACTGTGCCATCGATTCTTTCTAGTCATTAAGCCCTGAGCTCTGTACTACATACCACAGTGTGAGATCAGTGTGATAAGTGAGGATACACCTATTGCTGTTAGCTTCTTCTGGCTCTACGTGACTTGCTTTCCAGACTGTGTGAGCATGTCTACACCATAAATTCCTGGATGTGTGGGACTTTGGGTTGGGTCCCTGTGAATTTACATGGCTTTGTTTGGAGGAAACAGAGAGGAGACTACATTGAAGAAGCTGTGGGACTTAGCAGAGGAGGGTCCTCAGTAAGGTTTTGCCAAGGACAAGATTTTCTGTAGTTTTTTAGCTAGGTCTTTGCATACAGATTTTGTTATCTGTGTATTTCTTTGGGAGCTGTAGTCATTCAGTGAAGAAATGTCAACTCATACCGTTACATATGATCTGTATTCAATTCTTGTGTGCATTTATTTATTATTTTTTCTTTTACCACCTTGTGGTCAACTTTCTCGCACACTATTGTTTCTCATTTCTGATTTGATAAAAGTAATTAGTAAGGAGACATGGTAAAGACCAAAAAGCCACAGACCAAACCATTCATTTTCCACTTTGGAAGGAGGTGTAGGAGTTACTCTAAGAATTAGAAAAATACGGTAGAAGTCAAGGTTTTTCCTTTTCTGGGCCATGATATTGGTGCTGACCTCTGTCACTGTAACTGGACCACAGAGTTGGATATGCTCAGGAAAACATTTTGCCAGTATATTTTGATCAAGAGTAGTGGATGCTCCTGTTCATTGCAGGTGATTCAAACTAGACCTTTAAAGATCCCTTCCAACTCCACTGATTCTATAATTCCATGATTTTACTACTGTTGTAATCAAATTCAATGTGCTTGCTCCTTACACTGAAAGCAGCATTTGAGGTGATCGAGCACAAGTAAATTTGAGGCATTATCCTGCCTCATGCCTTGACATAGTAATACTGCAGTGATGCAGCCAGTGTTGACATAACTTGTGCTTGCAGGCTTTGCCAAGAGCAAGAAAGACACTTCAAGCCTGGAGAACAAGCAAATGGGTAACTGGTAAGAATGTCTGCAGGTCAGCACATCATTGCCATCTGGGCATGGGCCTGGGCATCCTGCTGGAGGTGTCCCTGCTTGAGCATGAGTTGGACCAGATGGACCTAGAGGTCCTGTCTGACCTCCATCATTTTGTTGTTTTGTGGTTGCTGTCCCTCTCAGGGAAATAAATCATGAATATATCTTTCTCTTTTCCCACTGATGAAAGACTCCCAGCCCACTTACAGAAATGTTTCTCCAGCCCTTTGTCCTTGGGTGCTGCAACTCCAGGATTTAGGCCTATTTTGCTTAATGGCCTCAAATGAGCCGTGCAGCAAATGAACAGTAGTTTTTGTCCACTGAGGTGCAGAAGAGCCTTTAGTTCCTCAGTTTCTGTGGATATTTATGATTTATATATTTTTAAATGCACATATGATTTATCTGCAAGAAAATGAAGCTGAGCAGACAAGTGCTGGGATTCCCAGGGAGATGAAAGGGGTTGTCTAAGCGGGCTCTCAGTAGAACCTAACTTACTTGGCCCAGACTTTGAGCTCCTCCATTCCCCCAAGCCATTTGATGCTCTTTTCCACTGTGCTTATGCATCTGTTCATGCAATTTAGAAATTAATAGTTTGAAGATACTCCAGAAAATTACTTAGTATATTTCAACTACTTTTTAAATAAAGCCCATAAATTCTCTGTGATCTAACCTTGGGGAAAACGAAGGCATACCTACTTCATTACCTGGGCTTTGTTGTGCTGATTGAGCCATGCCTATTGCATTAATTAAGGCATCCACAGTCTAACAGCATAAGGATAAATGCTAGCAGTTTCTCCTGTACCCCAAGCAGTATTTAAATTGGAAGTTAAACCGTCAAAGCAGAGAGATCTGAGTGTGCCTTTTCCTTATGGAAAGTTCAATGCTTGGGAGTTCTTAATCAAGATTGTCAGACATTTCCTGCTCATTTTCAGCCACCAACAGCAGGCATAGGTGACTCCCTCCTTGCTGTCGAGGGGCGGACAGAGCAGTACTGTGTGATCTGTTGCCCACTGAGCCACCTGCAAGTCGTTTCGCTCCAGCTGTGGCAGACCTCATGCAGAAACACAGCCTGGAAAGAGCTGGCTCCTGGCCAACGACACTGTTAGGGGTTTTTAGCTTAATTCTTTCACTGACCTCCTCCTGAGGAGCATAATTCATTAAGTACAGTATCATAAAGGCCACGGCGATTAGAAACAGAAAACACTGCCACCAGTGTAGACCATGATCTACAACAGAGTATATATATAAAGTTTCTTACAGTTTATTCTCATATTTGGAGCTGAGAAGGAAACATCTCTGTCTTTGCTTGTTTGAGATCTCTAGGCATACACCAAAATGGATAATATTTATTCTGTGCTACTGTAAATCCTGATGTAGGGCACAGCAGGCTGTCCAGAGGGATCATGCTCCTAAGCAAGGATGTGTGGTAAGGATAAGCGTCACAGGTCAGAGCACTCCATTGAGGTCTCTGCTGTGAATGGAAATGCAGAATCTCACACCATTTCACAGAATCGCCACTTAGTGGGGAAAAAGAAGAAAAGAAAAAAAGAGGGAGAGAAGAGAAGAGAAGAGAAGAGAAGAGAAGAGAAGAGAAGAGAAG
>NW_024884142.1:2870544-2908530 GCF_019232065.1 Centrocercus urophasianus | reverse complement strand
AGAAGAGAAGAGAAGAGAAGAGAAGAGAAGAGAAGAGAAGAGAAGAGGATAGGTTACACAAAGTTAAGCACTCCTAAAACTTGTTTTGTACATTTTCACACACTGATCCAGAAAAAGTTATGCTTGAACACACACAGGATTTTGTTATCCTGCTGATGATTTTTTGGGTAACACAAGGTTATGACTGCCAGTCAATGTGTCTTGTTGATGATGATCGTTTTGAGACATTCTGAAGGAGGAAAACACTGGAAATCCTTTTCGATTGATCATTCTTATTTTCAGTAAGGCTGTCAGTAGGCTATGACTAGTAATACATGTATCTTGCAGCCAAAGAAGAAATTTTGTTCATCTTCAGAGCATGATGATGTGCAATTATTATTATCAGTAGCAGACTTACAGTATTTGCCATGTAAAAGCTGAAGGAATCTGAATCTTTAAGTATTCATTGTTACTCTTGTCTAATGGTTAAAAAAAAAAGGAAAAAAATAATAGAATGACTAGTATTACTGCTGAAGTTCATATTAATTGCATTAATGTTATATGTTTTATCATAACTACTCTGCTTCCTCTTCGTCGTTTTCTGGTTTCTCTGTTCAGTATTGTTGTGGTTTTTTTGTTTTTTTTTTTTAAATAAATCTATCACATCTTCCTGGAGTTCTTTGTTCTTCTTCAACCTATCTCTGTTTTTTCACTGAAACAACATAATGAGTCATATTTTAGTGTAGAGAAAACAACATCTTGTTAGAGCATAATTCAGATTTCATGTCTAACACAATGAATAGATACTTGGAATTATTGATGGTAAAGTGTGGCTGACTTTAACTATGTAAACACTGAATTACCTCATTAGCACAAATCTCACATTTTCATGGGGTTATTCCTTCCCAAGTGCAGAACTCAGCACTCACCTTTGTTGAATTTCACAATAATTTTCTCTGCCCTTCTCTCTGTTAAGATTCTTCTGAATGGCAGTACAGCACTCTGGGGTATCAGCAACTCTTCCTAGTTTTGTAACATAGAATTATAAATTCATTAAGATTGGAAAAGATCTCTAAGATCATCAAGTCTGACCATCAATTCATTCCTCCAAGCCCACAAATGATGTCCCTCAGTGCAGCATCTCCATGTTTCTTGAAGACCTTCAGGGACAGTGGCTCCACGACCTCCCTAGACATCCTCTTCCAATGTATCATCACTATTTCAGAGAAGAAATATTTCCTAATATCTAACTTGAACCTTCCTGGGCACAACTTGAGGCCATTCCTTCTCGACCTATTGCTGTTATCTGGGATAAGAGGCCAATCCCACTCCTTGCTACAACCTCCTTTCACGTAGGTGTACAGAGTGATAAGATTTCCCCTGAGCCTCCTATCCTCCAAAGTGAACAATCCCAGTTCCTTCAGCTGCTCCTCATAAGTCTTGTGCTCCAGATCTTTCACAGCTTCGTTGCCCTTCTTTGAACACACTCCAGGCCTCTACTGTCTTTATTTTAGTGAGGAACTCGAAAGTGAACACAATACTTGAGGTGCAGCGTCACCAGGGCTGAGTACAAGAGGATGATCATCTCCCTAGTCCTGGCAATTGAATTTGATTGTAACAGTCATAAAATCATGGAATTATAGAATTGGTAGAGTTGGAAGGGATCTTTAAAGGTCATCTAGTCTAAATCCCCCACAGTGAACAGGAGCATCCACAAGCCCTTGATTTTGGTGCGGCAACTTTTACATCTGCAGTCAAAAAATACAACACTGCTACAACTTAGTCCTTGATCAGTTCTCAAAGCAAACAGCCCTTTTCCAGACCTTGGTAAGAGGTGTAACAGTGCACTACAGCTATGAGTAATTCATTAATGAAGCTGACTACCTAAGAGTGATGCCACCTGCATTTCATGCCTTACTCTCTTCTTCATTTCCCTGAAACAGCCATGTTTCTCCTTAAAGAAAAAGAAACTCCTAAAACCACAGCAAACAGAAGCAGGAGTTTCAAATCTGAATATTTTCTGAATCTGGAATTCTGCTGTGCATAAATAGTTTCTCAGCCTTATGACTGCAGATGACAATGAAATAAAAATCACATTACCATGAAACAATAGATTGATTACATTTTGTCCAGGCCTGGGGACCCCCATTATAGGAAGGATGTGGAGCAGTTGGAGCGGATCCTGAAGATCATGAAGATGATCAGAGTGCTGGAGCCCTCCCCCATGAAGAGAGGTTGAGGGAGTTGGGCTTGTTTATCTTGGAGAAGGTTTTGGGGAGAGCTTATTGCATTCTTTCAGCACTCGAAGGGAGATTATGAGCGAGAGGGGGACAGAATTTTTACATGGTCTGATAGTGATAGGGCAGGGGGGAATGGCTTTAAACTAAAAGAGGGGAGATTTACATTAGATGTTAGGAAGAAATATTTTTCTCTCTAGTGGTAAAACACTGGCACAGGCTGCCCAAAGAGATTGTGGTTGCCCCATCTCTGGAGGCAATCAAAGCCAGATTGGATAGGATCCTAGGCAGCGTGACCTGGTGGGTGGCAACCCTGCCCCTGGTAGAGGGCTGGAACTAGATTATCTTCAAGGTCCCCTCCAACCTAAGCTGTTCTATGATTCTATTGATCTATGATTCTACGATCCGCCCTCTAGAACTGTGTTTACTGGTGAACAATTCCAAGGCTGTCTCTTTGGCCCTTTAGGCCAGCTGGCAATATTTGATAATATCCATACTAATAAATTCTCTTATTTTCCAAAAATAGGATGTCCTTGGCCAAAGCACCCATGGCAAAAGATCATTGGCCTGTGGTAATTCTCAAATTGCTCCTGGGAATTGTTTGGGTGAGTACAAGTTGATTTGGGTCAGAATACTCTGTGGACTACCAGTTTGACAATTTGCACGGTGAAACTATTGTGCCTATGCTTATGCCTTGCTCCATGTATAGAAGTAGCAAGATGTGCTACTTTTTCTCCATTGTCTTTAGTGATTCTTGAATTCTAGAATCACTGATGTCCTTGCTAAGGATGTCACTGAGGTGCATAAAATCAATAGGATATACATGGGTCAAAGCTGTTTCCAAAACTGTTGTACTGGATGCACCGTGTTATTCAAATGCAAATGATCACCACTTTGATCATCATATGAAAGAATTATCATGTCTGCACATTGATATGACTCCATTTCTGGACTGATTCAAGCTTTTCTATTACCAGTTCAAGCACATCTGGAAGTCCTATTAGTAAAGGCCATGTTAATATGAAAAGAATGATATCACTTTCATGTGGTGGACGCATCTCTGACATCTTTATGTTCTGTTTTGTCATCCATTCCACTCTTGTTATTGGTGATAGATGAAAGTCTGGAAAGCAAAGAAAATGGTTTGAAAAATAGCGATCTTTTTCCTTTCCTTCAGGTCTTTTTGCTCATACAAAATATATATCTAGCAGCTGTTTTCTGGGGATGCTTTTTTATATATTTAATTATTATATTTTTTATTGCATTTGCTTTTTTTTTTATTTTGCTGAGAAGATTATTATTTGAAAGTTAATCTGTAAAAAAGCAGGTGGGGAGTACAAAGTTTCACAGAGTTTATGATCTCTGTTTTGGAGTAGCACTCTATAGTCATTGGTAGTCTTGGAATGACATTTCTAGTTGGTATCTGTGGTTCTACTATAACACCTATAACATTATCGATGCTTGTTGTGGGTGTTTCCTTCTTTGCTTCCACAAATATAAAAGCAAATACAAATACAGGATCAGTTCAGAGGATCAGCTCATAGGAATCTGCAGGAATTTGATTTTGCAGTGGAGCACATGAGAATGAAAATCTCTTTTTCTTGCACTGTTTTCTATTAATATCTGAACCTTACTATTATAGACATTAAAACAGGTTTGTGATCAAAGTAAATTGAAGCATGGTTGCATTGAAGCAATGTTTTGCCCTTGGTTTTGCTAAAATTGTCATTTATTTGAGGTGTCCCACTCTTTGCTGGTTGAATTGATGCTCAGAGATGCATCCAACTTGCCATTGACTCTAGAGCGAGAATATGGCGTTGTATGGCGTTGTTGGCTCAGTAAAGTGCTTCAAGTTAAGTGACACAATTCAGGCTCGTGTTTTTTGATCAGTCAGGTATTTGGCCCAATTGCTTTGCTGAATGCTTAAGTGAGCAAAACCAGCTTTCTTATTGGCTGGGAAAGAGCAGATCTTTGTGAAAGCCTATCTGTTTCATCTCAGGAGACCAGGAAGAGTTAACCCTTCAGTGTTCACTAGGCCCACTTAACAAGTCATTTCCTATGGCAACAATGCAAAGCATATGCTGCTGATTAATGCAGTTGAGCAATGAATTAGCAAGACGGTTTAAAAGTCTTTCCATGCTACAGTGGTACAGTGAGAAGACACACCCTTGTGTGAATCTGAAGTACATTTGTCCACAATTTCATTACTGTATGTGCCTGAGTCAGTGTCTTCATTAAAATGATAAGTTTCTCTCAAAGCTGCAGATGACAAGTGACCTTATAATGTAACATGGTCCCGCTTAGTCTGCAGGAAAGTATTAAATGTCAGGACTTATAATTGTAAGGATTTGATATTTATGAAGGTCAGTTCAAGTGCGAGTAATATAACATAATATTACATTTAAACTAAGATCTGTGTTCATAGAAACCTTTTAAAAACACTGAACTGCCGCTGCTGAAATAGTGCAATGATAGATGATGATTTTTTTAGACTTAACACATACAGTGAATTTGCAACTCATGTAGGGTTTGTATTAAAAGCTGACACAATATTTCAATTTAAACGGAGTTTAGATTATTAAAGTTGGCAAACAGCCAGAAACATATCAATGTTAAAAAATGTCCATTTATTTGACTTTTGCTCTTGTTTGTTTTCACATGGTAAAATACATGAATAAATCCACCTGAATATGTGCTCATAATATTTTTAACGTTTTTCATTCAAAAAAAAAAAAAAAAAAAGCACATTTTGCCTTTATTTGAGACTTGACATTGCAAGCTAGAGTACAATAAAACTTTTCCAAAAGATAAATAGAATAAATAAAATAATAATGAAAAGAAACTCCATTCCACAGACTGTATCTCTTTAGCACTGAATTTCTTCAGGTCAATTCACTATTCAAAATAATGGAAATTAAGAACTTGAATTAGTTTCTCTAGTGTGCATTTTCTTGAAGGGATTCTGTTGTCTGGAAGCTGATATCCTAATGTTTTATACAGATACAGAGATGGCACATTTCTTTTGAACGTAGTCCTGATGGATGCATAACATACACTGTTTTCTTAGCTGTAAATCTCATTGGATGCTCAACACTATTCAGCACCTGGCAAGATTAGGATTTGTATTTTCTTTTTCTATCAACAAAGCATTGAATATCTAAGGAGTAAGATATGATGGGTCTGTAGTAGATATAATGGATCAGAACATCTTTGATAGTTTTCCTACTATCCACAGTGTATTTGAGCTTTTGTGCTGAGTTACTGTAGAATAAACATGCTTAATTAATAATTTGCTGTTTGGTCTAATAATTTCAGTGACCACTGCATTCATTCGGATCACTGAGCTGTGCAGGAAGGAGACAGCTTTGCAGCAAAAGCTATAAAAATAAAAGACAGGTAGAATCTCCAGTGATTCATGAGACAAGTAAATTACAAGGATGGACAAGTTTTTCAGTTATGGAGAAGTTAAATAAATGAGGAAAAGTTTGGAGCTGGACCCTTTATAGCTGTAGATTTATTGGTAGACTTGCAGCATGTTATTTGAGGAGGATCGAGTGATGTGCTCCTGGCTTTTTAAATTCCACAAGCCTCCTGTCAAAAAATGTAGATATTAGGACAACATTCACATAGCCAAATGTAGGTATCTATAATGCAGACAAGTCTGAGCAAATCATCAAAATGTCTAGTGTAGTCAGCAGTGGAGAGGAACAGAGACACCGATTACCAAAACAGACCTCTACATTAAATGAATCATTTTCTAAAAGAGTCTGTTTCTCTCTCTTGTCAGTAAGACAATTTACAATGAATATTTAAAATACAAATTTAGTTTTTTATATTCTCTTTCTATATATCATAGTAAAACAGCAGATTCAGAGGTAATGGGGTATTGTTCTTCATGGGTGACTTCATGGCCCAGCTTCCTCTTGTCCCTTAGCAATCCCACATCCTACTTCATTTACCCACTTTCCTTCAGATTTACATCTACTTCAGTTGTATCACCTTCCTCTCCCACACCTCTGCAGAGGCAGGAAGAGAGCTTGTTGTCTTGGGTTTCTGGAGACTTTCTTTACTCTTTCTCCTGATGTTTTGTAATGTCCTTTGTAATGTCATCATCTCCTGAGGAGACAGAAGACTACAGCACCCAAAGGAATTCTATCTGTGAAAGGTAAATGAGTAGAAATATCAGCCCATCATTGAAGCTTTCTCTTCTTTCCTCTTCACAAGGATTAAAATGTGAGAGCTGGTTGGTATTCTGTAATTAGTATTTCCCATTAGCATTTTCCACCGCAGCCTCTATAGCTATCTGTATACACTGAAAAATAACAACTTACAGAAGCTCAGCAGTAAAGTGAAAAATGGCTACCATGTTGGAGAGTTGTCAGTGTACGTGTACTATTTGAGAGCAAGTCTGAAAACAAGGAAAGAATATCTGATTTGCCTAAAAAATCTTTCTATACAAATGGACTCAGTTTGCAGATGGACCTTCACATCTTCTGTTAATGGAACCATTGGAAAGATAATATATAGTAGATGTATAGAGGAGGATTCAAGGAGAAAAGAGCCTGAGCAACACTGAGGTGTTCACAGCAGGTGGCTGGTGAAAATGCATTGACAGTGGTACAGGCTGGGGAGAAAAAATGAGGTGGGATCTTGCAAATGGAAAGGGGAATTTTTCAAGTGATAGAGTGCAGGTAAAAGGGACAATAGATGTGGCAGAAAATGCGAGTTCCATGGTGCTTCTGGGCAGTACAAAGAGGAATGACTCACGAAGAGGAAGCAAACTCCCTCATTAAAACCACCTTAGTTTTAAAAAAGAGTGTTTAAGTATATTCCATGTAAGTAAGGAAATTACTAGCATAAATAAGAAGTGCAGATGGATAGGGTGATCCCATGGATGAAAATTGTGTGCCCTTTTTTCATAGAAAAAAGTAACTTGCAGAAACTAAGTGCAAACACTGAAAAAAAATAGCACTGGTTGTAAAATATTATGGAGTTGCACATATTTAAGGAGAAGGGAGATGGCATATCTTTTATATTGGAAGTACATTTTGTCAGGAAGTGTCCGATATTGAGTACCTGGGGATCTGTGTTGGGATGAGTAAAGCGTGGCAGCATGGTGGATCAGAAAGTGCATATGCACTGTCATGAACAATTCTTAATAGGGGTTGTGGAGGTGTGTTGAGTGTTATCTCAAAAAAGTAACTTCATTGAGTTTCAGTAATTACAGTGATAGGAGAGATTATCAAGTATGATCTGAATTAGTCCGTGTACATGGCATCTGAGATTAATTCATCTGTTGTATTCTAATTTACTGGGGTAATAAGCACAGTTGCTTTTTCAATGTTTGCTTTTTGTGTTCTAGTAGGATTAAAATGGGTTATGAAAACATTGGTTGGCCCAGGCCTCCAGCTCCAGCACCATTCATTTTGACTGCAGATGAACGTAATGATGAGGTGAAGGACTAGCTCTGATGTATGGGAAAGAAATGAAGCATTTCCTTCTGCAAGTACCATGTGTTGTCTTTCACAGGAAAGTGTACATGCTTTTTTTCCTTTTGATCTTTATACAGTGTTTTCTCTGTACTGCTGAACTACACCAAATGTCTTTTTGAGAGTTCGGCAAACAAATGTCAACCTTTTGCCAGCTGGTGTGAAATTTAAAAAAAGGATATTTTAGAATCTATTTCAACTGCTTTTCTGTCAGACAGTGATTGTATAATTGAAAGACATCCAGTTGATAAAAAAGAACATATTTTTTATTGGCAGCACAGTAACATGAGTTCAAAGACTGTATTTGCCAAGAGTGCATAACTCTGTAATGGCCGGCATACTTTTACAAGTGTTCAGTGGTATTACTGACAGAAAGATCGCTTTGGTCCAAGACAGATGTAAAATACTTCATTTAACAAATATTTACCCCACGATTATCTGAAAATGTAGAAAGTACAACCTGACATGTTTGAATATCTAAAGAACCTGTTTATGGGGTATTCTATTATTGTTCCTACATAATAATCCAAAAAATATAGTTGTAGTGGAGACTGGATGATTTAGGATGTTGGTAATAGGATACAAAGCCTTTCACTTTTTGGTCAGCAGTTCAAATCTGGCTTAGGTTGGTAGTAACTCAGAATGATTGCTGGACAATATGACTAGGGTTAGTAATAGGTTGCTGCCTTCTAGATTTCATAGTCCACCTCCAAACGGATTAAATTGGCACGATGACCAGAGACTATTGCCACTTTTGCAGAAATTACTGCTATCAAAGGGAAGACCATGAAGGTGACTGCAGAGGTCTGGGACCTGAGCAACTCTTGCACAGAACTGTAGAATTGCCTTCATTTTTCCTCCGGGAACCTGTCAGGAGTTTGCTCCTAACTCAGCAGTGGTGGAGATAGGAAAAACTTCTCCAGATTGAACATCACTCAATCTCAGTCCTGCAGAATTAGGCAACAGAGATACCATTATAGGATATCCTGATGTACTGGAGAACTGTGTGGCATAAGTGTTAAGAGATAATGAGAAGACCAGCCATAATGTAAGAGTTTTTTCTTGGGTTTATTTTCTTGTTTCAAGCTGGGGAAGCAACAGGATGTTGAGGTTTTGATGTAGATTTTAGGATGAAAAAGGAAAACAGTTGCATCTTTCAGATATACAGAGAGGTTTGGAGTCATTCTAGTCCAGTGCCTATCACTGATTCTTTGTGGCTATGCCTCTGAGAAGCAAAACAAGGCGCCCATTTCTTGTCATTGAGACCAGACGTCTTGAGCTAGTTCACATCCACCTTCTTCAACTCTCCTGCTGTCCAAAACAGGACATTATCACAAAACTACTCACAGGCTATTGACCCTGATCCACGCTTTGCCCAAGGGGCGTTGAGAACAGCTGTTGGTTGTATTAGCTTAGGTCAAGAACCTTCCAGCAACCACCTGATGATGTGACAGTACAGGCAGTCAAGTCCTGGAGCCAGGCACATCCCCAGGTGCTTACTTTGTAGTGCAAGGAAAGCTGTGGGACCTTAGCTAAGAGGTCTTGTCTTCCTTATATACCCCTGAAGTGGAAATATCTGCCTCTTTATTTCTTTATTTCTAATTTACTTAGAGTTTGAAGTTTTGTCAATTGTTTGAGTCATGCTTCATAAAAACCAACAATTTGTAAAAATTTGATTCCCCTCCTTTTTATAGTCCCCTTTTAAATATCGGAAGGCTCAATGAGATCTCCTCACAGCCTTGTCTTCTCCAGGCTGAACAATCCCAGCTCTCTTAGCCTGTCTTTGTAGGGGAGGTGCTGCAGACCTCTGATCATCATTCCTTGATTTCAAACTCAACCATTTAGCAATACAAAGGAGTATCCTGGCAGAACTGCTTATAGGAGCTTGCCACAATGATCCAATGTGCTTCTGCCATTTTGATCCTAATGTTCTTCTGGGTAAAAGCTGTTGTAAGTTACTGTCTTTCTCTCACATGGATGTTGTGTCCTCTACAAAAGACTGATGACTGTGCGCTTTAAGAAGATGTTTAAAAATATGCGTACCAGTACAGGTGATATCTTAAGTGACGTGTTTAAATAAAGATATTTAAACAGAGGCCTGAATTGAGGTAACCTAACTGAGGTGCCTGAGTTATGCTTATGGACACAGTATGTTCCCTTTCTAATTAGTGGAGACATAGGCACCACCAGCAGTAATTCAGCCATCTTCAGCACTGGATTGCTCTGTGAGAGCTGAATTGCTTTCTGGAGATAACTGCCTCTGTGCTGACTGATGGATGAAGGCAAGAGCAATCATATTCATGAATGTGCTGCCTCAGTGTGGCATGAATCCAGACCACTGTGACTGAGGCTTTTAGACTGCTAATTACATTTTGAGTGCTGATTTTTGATGACTTGGAGAAGGCTGACTTTCTTTGCTTTCAGCTTCTTTTAGAATATTTCTAACTGGACATAGGTCATTATGGAAAACTTGGCTTACTGTTCTACCCATAACACTTTCAGAATCATGAATCTCTTTAACCAGAGACAGCAGTTTTAGACGACTGCCCTGTAAAAGGCAGAGTAATCCTATCCTGCATCATGGAGGTAAGGAACAAAGAGAGGTCAGGTTACTCACAAGACCCCTGTCCTGGACGTCTCCATTTGTTTGTCTTATTGACTGGCTCTACCACATGACAGTAGTCAACAGTACTTTTTAATCTGTGGAGAAAGAAAGCAAACTACAGCAGTCAGCACTAAAGCTCTGTGTTCTGACTGATTCATGCTGGTTTCTTCCCGTTGCCTTTTTTACTACCTGTGGTAGTCTCAAGGGATTTTTTCTTTGTTTTTCTGAAAATTTTCCATTCTGAGACACAAATCCACCCTGGCAGCCTCATGGGACTCTGCATCCTTTATCCTGCATTGTGCCAGACCAATGCGATGCAGTAGCCCAGATCTTTGCCACCAAAGTATAGAACCATAGAATGGCTTGGGTTGGAAGGGACCTTAAAGATCATCTAGTTCCAAATGTGAGACCAGGGTCTTTTTCAGGTACTCTGTGTTCATTTGCAATGTACAGCCCTCTGCTAGTCCACAGGCAAAATCCTCCCCATCTTACACCTGTGTAGCTATGTTGATTTGACTGTGGTTGCTCAGTTACAGAAGATAATGAAGTTAGACCCAGTGGTACTGTGTAGCTGTACCACTGAAGGATATTTTGCTTTTGTGCACATATTTGTAAATGAAAGAGAAAAAATAGATTATATCCTTTGAAAATGAAAAACAGACATGAAAAAGTTAGTCTATCGATTTTTTTTTAAGTGTGGTTCTACTGACAGAGCTTATAAAAACATTCCAAAGTAATGTAGTGTGATGACCCTTGCTCATAATCACAGAAAGCCTCTCCAAGTTTTTGATTTTTTAATAAGCCTATCATTAATCTTCAATGAAAATAATATAGATTTTATGAAGAAAGCTCACCAAGGTTCTTGGAAAACTTACAAGACATTTAACAGCTGAACAGTGTATCTCGCAAATGGACTTTAAAGGTGCTCTTTCAAACTGAAGCCTTTATTTGATCTGGTTTTATAGTTAGCAATTGCTTTGGTCTGGAACCTCACCCATCCTTTCCAACTAATAACCAAAAGAATCTTGAAATATAGCACTTGTTGGAGGTGCAGCATGACAGCCCCTAAACCAATTTGCATTACACATAGACTCTTGAGATTGGATTTATTATTTGTTCTGAGACATCTTACTTTACCAGAACAGCATATATGCATATTGTGAACAAAATAAACTATTGGATTAACAGTACTTATGAATATATAATAAACATGTAGCTGAAGTTATGGCCAATTTAAATTTTTCTTTTGTGAGGGTTTTTTGTGGTGTTTTTTTTTGTTGTTTTTTTTTTTTTTTCTTTTTTGTAACACAGAGCGTTACTCAAATGTTTTCTCCAATAACTTTAATCTGGATTTCCTCTCTGATAAAGCTCTGGTTGTTTGCAGATCCACCCGTCAGTTTTATGAGGATATCTTTGAGACATCACAATTGTAAAACAAACTGGAAGGAAGAGCAGCTGTACTTACAAACAAACATCACAGGCACAATTAATCTGTTTAAAGATTTTATGAGGGGAAGCATAAAATATCAAATAAAGGCTAATGGGAAATATTTAAAAAATGCTGAAGCTGGTAACAATCCACTGAGCAGAGCAGCCAATGCGTGTTCAGGAAACAGTATGTAGCTGGTAACTCCTTTGTTTGCAAGCCACCAGCTCTCTACCTCCCAGTCTGAACTTAGAACTGTTTCATGTTTCTAAACCAGATACACTTCTAGATATACACTTCATTTGCTTTGTAGATCGCAATTTAAAAGATCTTCCTTTTTTCTTTTTTTAAAAAAATGAAGATTATGATGAAGTCTGAAGAGGCCAGGTTGCTCCCCACTGTTCAACTTAAACCTGGTACAATCCTTGTCTTGCAGTTAAAGTTTATGTCTTGGTTTCATAGGAGAAAAGCATGCACATGCACATGTTCTTGCTCTCTCTTGCTTTCTTTCACACACGTGCACACACACCCGTGCCAAGAGGCACTGAATCAAGCAGGTGTATGACTGTGATCCAATATGCTCACACAGTATCCTTCAGATGAAAAAAGAACTGCTGTATCTAACAACAAGCATTATCTTTAGCACCAAGAACTTATTTTAGAATCAGAATGAGCTGGATGACATATCTGAGATTTTCTTACATAAATGAATGTTTCAGCATGTACCAAACTGAAGTGGTTTACTATATCATTGTATCTTCAAGTTTAATATATGAGACCACATCTTCTCATGCCACATGTAAAGCATATTTATCTCTTTATTTCTCTCTGTTCATAGCGTCAAGTCAGCATCAAAGAGAATCTGGAAAGGAAAGGTTTACTACCTCTCCTACCATATTTTTTTCTTAAATCACTCTTTTTAATTTGCAAGAATGTGCACTAGCAGATAAATACAGCCACAGTGCAGTGCCCTTATGGTACAAATTCCTGTTATCCTGAGAGCTTTGGTCAACATGGAACACGAATAGAATTAGAACTGTTTTCTAAAGAAAAAGTCTTTTTTCCTATTATGGGAGCAGGACAGGACAGGAAAGTTCCTTATGTATAATAAAGTTTATTTGGCTTTGGTTTTGGTTTAAGTAAGGTTTTTATCAATGGGCTGTTAGCTTGGAACACTTCCTACTGGCTGGTAGACTGTCAGACATGCTCTCAAAGAAGGCTGTGCATTTGATCTTTCTTGTTGTAGCTTGTTGTAGCTTTGTAAGCATTGAGGATTTCATCACAGGGACAGTTCCAATTAAAACTTTGGTTTGCTTAATTAGTGGTTTTGAAAAAACCTGTCTGTTCTTCGTTCTGATCTCACTTAAATTGATGCAGTTGTGTAAAAGCAGTATGAAATCCTGCCATCCCGTAAAGCAGTTACTTGTTGCTTATTCTGAAAAAAAAAAAAAAAAAAAAAAAAGCATAAAAAGAAAAGTTTAACAGAGAAAACAAATCAACTTTTAAAAAAATAAAATAAAAATCCATGCAAAAGAGCAACAGTCCAAAGAATTTTCCAGGAAGATGAAGGCATAGTGCCTTTGGATTTCTGCCTGTTAGCGCATACAAGGAATGTTGCTATCTATAGTCACACTTCTTGTCATGTATTATGCTTTATATGGACTCAGAGCTGTCATCGCAATGCACATAAATGTATTTTATTTTCTTCACCTGCTCATGTGGTGCACACCTGGGACTTGCTGGCAGCGTGCTTGGCTTCAGCAAGCAAAGGATACACTGCCAGTTTGGAAAGCAAGTCCTGTTCGCTTCACGTATGTAAAGCTGAGTCGATCTCCCACTGTTTTTATGGAGTGGTTAAGGACAGGGCTGAAACTTCTACTGAAAATTAGAGAATATGAGAAAATGTAAACTTTTAGAAGCTTGAACAGAACCATTGGACCTCTAGAGCAGAAGTTCCTTTCTTTTGCCTGGTGGCTCCAGAGCCCTTGGTGACTCGTGAGATTTCTGCTTGTGCAACACCATCAGCATCAGTTCAAACTGCCCTGGCAGGTGTGCTCAGAACCTTTAGAAACCAGCTGGATGGCACAGCACTCTGTTGTTGCTCCACTAACCATGCAGTTTGGACTAGAACCTTTGTTGCTGGTCATTGCTTCCTGGAGTAAAGGAAGTGTCAGCTGTGCATTGCTCAGAGCTGGCTGAAATGTTTATAGAGGAACTGAAACTTTCATTGATTTGAGTTCTTGGGCACGGCATAAAAATGCACCACTTCCTGCTAGGTTTTTTGCAATAGTAAACATTTTGTTGAAATGCTTTCCATCGCCTGGTTGCCCATCTGCTAGGCCTGAAAGCTGTAGGAGAATGGAAATAGTGAGAGGGGAAGCTATTGGGAGGTGTCTTTTGATGAGTGAAGAAGTGAAATTCATCGCTAAGGCATCCTCTGGACCATGAGCAAATACAGACGTGCACACAGACATGCACCAATGTATGTGTATGGGACCATTAGGTCCCACTAGAAGCTAATTTCTGCTCAGAAGGAAGCAGTGTTATCTCTTCCTATGAAAAATGGCACTGTTAAAAGGTCTCTTTGATCCTCTGTCCAGTGTTTTGGAGTAGGAAAAGTCAATCCTGTCCCTGATCTTGCCTGCCTCCTCCTTGGTCATGTGAACAGATCTTTTCTCTTTTGCTGCAGTAGGAGCTGTTTCTCAGGCAAAAATGAGTTTAGGTTCTTTTATTGCTGCAGGTGCAAGACATTGTGATCATAACTGAGTCTGAAATAGAAGAATTCTTTTTCTTTCCCTTTCGGGGCAAGATTATAAGGCCCATGCTATCTTTCAAACTGCAAAGGAAGATAACTGGCCAAACAGTGATTTAATTTACGCGCATGTAGTTCTTCTGGGTGTTGTCAAGAGAAATCTTTTCTTATTGTAACAATAAAAGGAACAGAAGTACCCAAAGTGATGGGTGAAGTGTGAAGAATTATCTTTTCACCTCTGCACACTTGGGTTTAAGTTTTATTTTTGCTTGCCTAAGTGCTAAATTTGTGCTTAGTTGATTTATTCTGAGAGGACAATTTGTACTTGGTTTTAATATTGAGACTCATTTTTGGTAGGGGTGAGCAAATTGAGCACATGTTGATTCACTTTATAGGTGTGAATTTTGAAAGTGAAACTCTGCAATAGTGGTTATAATGTAAACAGCAACTCCGGTTTGGAAGAATCTGTGTACCTCCAGCTTCCTATCAGCGCCAGTTATCCAGAGGATAAATGCTTATGTGTATTTTTAACCAAACTAATCCACAACTGTACAAGTGATCCAAGTATTTTCAGGTGCAGTTCTTTATGAACAGCATTCTGATTTCAGTAATCCCTGCAAGGCTGACTTGGACGAGAGTCTTCCCACACACGATGTGTGGCATTCTGCTGCTAGAAAACAAGGGTGTTTCCAGTTAAAATTTGGCCTTCACATAACGTCCATCCTTTGGCTGAAGATTTTATACTATGTCATGAAGAAGTCCAGTAATCCTATAAATGCACATCCTTGAGGTATGGAGCTATTTTAAAAACAGGAGTATTTACAATGTTATCAACATTTATTCAGCTGGTCAGAAAATGAAGAGTATGCAAATGTATACATGCCTTTAACAGATTATTGAAACAAGATTCAACTCTACTGAGCCAATTTCAGGATGTTTTAAAAGCAGTGTTTGTTACAAAACACGGAGTTCAAGCTGTGGAATCCATCTCTTTTCTTCCTGCCTCTTTCCACTTGCTCACACTGACATACTCTGAATGTAGAGCCTTCCAACAGGAGAGGGGATTTGAAGTGCCAGAAAGGGATTGACTGGACTCGTTTTAGGGGCAGAAGGTCTTTGAATAATTTTTGGATTTCAAAGTTCATGGCTGTTCAGATCTCTGCTTTTCATTTTCATCCATTCCTCTTTAATAACGTTTTGCTACTGGTCACTATCAGAGAAAAGATTTTTGACTAGATGGACCTTTGATATGACCCAGTACAGCTGTTCCTGTGGTAAGTTGTGCATTGCGCAGGAGGTAGATGATGCAACTTCACAGATTGCTGGTTAGTTACAGACTGGAGTTAAAGATGCTCTCATTTTTCCCCCTAAAGCTGAAAATGTTTTGGATTTTGGCTGCCGCATAGATGTCTCTCTTTCCTTCAGAGACACTCCAACTAGTTGTTCTCTGATGGAAGATAAGGCCTGTTACTAATACACTCTCTGCCTCTCTGAAACACATTTTTCTGCTTTGTCCAATAAAATACTGATTTGTAGGTCTTTGGAATATCCTGTCCGGTTTCTTTATTGATTTATTCTGTGTCAGGATGGAGGCTGGTCACAAGTGGTGCCCCTCAGGGGTTGGTCTTGGGACTGGTGCTGTTCAACATCTTTATCACTGACATAGACGATGGCATTGAGTGCAACCTCAGCAAGTTTGTGGATGACACCAATCTGAGCAGTGCAGTCAATATATTGGAAGGAAGGGAAGTCATCCAGAGAGATCTGGACAAGCTGGAGAAGTGGGCCCATGAAAACCAAATAGGGTTCAATAAGGCAATGTGCAGAGTGCTGCATTTGGGTCAGGGCAATCCCAGGTATTTATACAGTCTGGAGAAGATCTCCTGAAGAGCAGCCTTGCAGAGAAGGACTTGGGGGTCCTGGTGGACAAGAAGCTGGACATGAGCCAGCAGCATGCACTTGCAGCCTGGAAGGCCAGCTGTGTTCTGGGCTGCATTAAAAAGCGGTGGCCAGCAGGAAGAGGGAGGTGATCGTCCACCTCTACTCAGCTCTTGTGAGGCCCCAACTGCAGCACTGCGTCCAGGTCTGAGGCCCCCAGTACAGGAAGGACGTGGAGCTCTTGGAGCGGGTCCAGAGGAGGGCACTGAGATGATCAGAGGGCTGGAGCACCTCTCCTGTGAGGAAAGGTTGAAGGAACTGGGCTTGTTTAGCTTAGAGAAGAGAAGGCTCTGGGGAGACCTCATTGTGGCCTTCCAGTACTTGAAGGGAGCGTATAAACAGGAGGGGGAATGGCTGTTTATGAGGGTGGACAGTGATAGGACAAGGGGGAATGGTCTTAAACTGAGACGGGAGGTTTAGGTTGGATATTAGGAGGAAGTTTTTCACACAGAGGGTGGTGACACACTGGAACAGGTTGCCCAGGGAGGCTGTGGATGCCCCATCCCTGGAGGCATTCAAGGTCAGAAGACAAATCTCCTTAGACATGCTCAGCATAAGGCAAAAAAAACACATGAAATTCCATCTACAAATAGCTTTCCAGTGTGGTCAAACCCTGGTACAATTTGTCCAGAGAGTCTGTAGAATCATCGTCAATGGAGATATTCACAGCTTGACTAGAAAATGCCCTAAGCAGCCATATCTGAATTGACCCTATTTTGAGCAGTGTTCTGCATTAGAGATCTCCAAAGGTTCTTTCCAGCCCAAATTAGTCTATGAACATAGCCAAGAGATAAATCTAATGCAAACTTAGATTCTCTTGCCCCTCAGAGACTATTAGCACTTGTAGTTTCTATATGCAGAAGGACATAAATTTTGTTTGGACTTTTTTTCCTTTGCTATTTTTAATTTTGGTTTGTGGGTTTTCTATGTCAAGAGAAGTAAAGTAAATACTGAGGAATATGGTGATCATTTGGAAAAGAGTTTTGAGATACCTCAGATGAATTTAATTTAGATTCATTTAATTTAAATTCCTTAATTAACTTAACAATAATTTTTAAAATTGTGCTTTCAATTGGTCAGCAAGTAACAAAAGCAGCAAATAAATCTGCTTCTCCACAAAATAGAAATTGAATTTTTCAAATTGGATACGCAAAACCAGAGTCTTTCAAACTCAGAGTTTATATCTGAAAATCTGATGAGCAGAAGGTCATGAAACCTAAAAATCGGTATAAATATATTATACAGTAAGATTTTTTTTTGTTTGTTGTTTTATAATCAGTATAGTATCAGTATAATATCCTAATGAAATTGAGGCATGAGTCATTTAGAATGTTATATGCATTCTTCCTATTCAGGTATTAATCTCTAGTGTAGATAGACTCTCAAGTTTCAAAATTAACCATAAAAATGTGATGAAGAATAGTAGAGGATGTGATTTACAATGGTAATCCACTGAGCCAAACTGGTGTGAACTAGATGTTCCCTGAGACTTGAGCACAATTATTCTTATTTGACTATTTATGGAGTCAATAAAATGAAGGAACTGTGTCTTCTCTCCAGCCAGCTGACCTCATGAGTGTATGTGGGATCTCAGAAAGGGGAGGGTTACGACCATAAAATACTGTTTTGCAGAAAGAGGACAGAGGAGAGATTTAGAATCTCAGCTGGCTTTTAGACTTGAAAAAAAATCAGTAAAGGAGAAATCTGAATGATAGTTCTGAACATGTTCCCTCTTTTTTCAATATCTTTGTTTTCCTTTTTCTCAAGTAAACATAAATAAAGAAGGAATAAAGTAATTAACTGATTTTTTTTTTTCATTTACATATTTCATAGCTATTGCATGACAGATAATCCTAGATGTTCTCTAACAATTGGATGCAATGTGCTTTTTTATTTCCGTAGCTCTGTGTGTGTTACTCTCTACATGCACTTGTATTGATGTGAGTGGCAGGGAGGCCTCCGAGCAAAACAAAAGGCTGCAATCCAGCGAAATTAGAAGAACACTTACTCTGAAACACCAGCTTGGTCTGATGTTATGAAAATGCTAGAATGTAAACACAAATGATTTTCATGCCGACATCCTGGCCCTTACAAAAAGTGGTGTTCATTTCCCAGGCCTTTCTTCTGAATAATCTGCACTAAATTATAGCCGCTGTGAATAGCCACATCTCCTTTGACTGGGACACATTTATTTCAAATATTAATCAGTGCCATGAAAGGAATTGCATTTTTTGAATGCTTCCTACTGGTAGATGACAGAATAAGCAGCCATTACTCTTTTCTGTGGTTTCATAAAGGGTTGTTTTTTCCTCCCATTTTTGCATCAGAAAGATGGAAGGCTTTCTCAACACCTGATACAGTAGCTCTAAAATGAGAAATCAGAATACCGTCTGCTTGCTGGCCATTCCTCTCGTTAGCAAGTTTACATCAACTTCTCTGAAAACCCACCCACTGTTTCCACTGTAGAAGCATTCTTAAATTTCTGAAGAATGAGTTAACTAAGGAGAGCAACACAATTTTGTTTGTAGTTGTTTTTATACTACACTGAGCTGTGTGCATGCTGTTGCCTTTACACTGGACCTTTACCTTTGTTATCCAAAATATATAAGGAACTGATTGGGACCATATGTCTGAGTTTCAGACAATGAACATTAGGCCTGTCTGATATGTATCTTTGTGTATTAAACTGTCATATGCTAACCAAGACTGTGCTGGTGGCTCTGAGATATGCTAAGGAATGGCAAAACACCAGCAGAAAGTTAATATCAAAGTTAGTGAAAAACTCCAATGTCTAACTGAAAACAAATCAAAAAGGACATCCTGAGTTGATGTTTAACACCACTCACAATTTTCACTGGACTTCTGTCTTCATTTCAGATGAGGATTTTTTTCGTTTGGTAGGAGCAAAACTAAAGGTATACCAGGAATTGTTGTCTGGTTCCTTCTACAAAGGACCATTCCTGGAAGTTTGATTTTGACTATCTGAATGGTTAAATTGTTAAAGACTATGGACAAAATAAATCTTTTAGTAGACCTCTTTAATTCACAGAGCCCTGTTATGGTATTTGCATAAATCAAGAGAGCATTCATATTGGGCAGACTGAATGTAGCTACTCCACTTTCAATGGTGAGAAGATGATAGATTAATATGGATCTGCCACTTTTGCTATACACATATTTCACATAGTAATTTATCCATGGCTAGCTTTCCTGCTGCAACCAATGTATTCATGTCAACCATCTGCCTGTTGTTAAATTTTAAGGCATTGATTCTTACAAGAGCTATAGTAAACACACCACTCTGTAGTTCTTCCAAGAGGTAATTTTTTTTTTATATAAATAATTCTACATTTTCTGTTTTCCTATAGGACAAAGTTGAGCACTAGAACTAAGAGAGAAAGAAGTTTCACTGTCAGAGAGTCTAGCAATGGAGGGATAATACAGAGAAAATATAGCTTACTTACAATTTCACTGCCAGGAATGTTCCAAAACTTCTTTCTTTACAGACATCACTCAGCCACAGGCAAAAGTGAGTCATGGTCCTCAAAAAACAGTAAAATAATAATAATTAAAAAATCCATTGGAACAAACAAATCATTCAATCCACAACTGATCAACAGAAACCCAGAGATTCCGTTTGTTAGTTTTAGAGGAGATGTGACCCAGACAGTCCCTCAAGCCCTCTTAGACACATTGTCATCGCTGTTCATAGCACCAAAGATGTTTGAAGTTATCATGCTGTGCAAACATGTAACACTTAAAGATGGATGAAATCCTATTGCCAGAAATTAATAACGAAGTTTTTCTAGGGCAATTCTCGCAATCTTGCATTTATTAATTTAATCTTATGTTTGCAATGAAGTTTCTTTCATCATTTTTCCAACTACTCCAGATTTTTTGTACTAATACTTTGATGAGCTGTTATCTTTGACACAGTGAGAGAGTTTTCCTAGGAAATGAGGTTTAAGCTCATTCTGTGCGTTGTATGAGCTATACCTACATTGTTAAACAGGACAGATTAGTTAGTTAATTAATTGTAATGTTCATCATATCCAGTGTCTTATAGTTCTCTTTTATTGAGGAAACCAGACTAAGAACAGACAGGCAATGTGTTAGAGCAGATTGAAAAATAAGTTTAATGCATTAATGCTTTTCACACCAATATATTCAAACTCAGACAGTACTTAGCACTGAAGAGAATTCAAGTATTGCACATGAGCCAACTACTATACAAGACCTACCCAGAAGTCCCCAAACCATATTATTTGCAACTGTTATGCTGAAAATGTCTAGTTATCTCCCATTAGCTCTCCAGCTTTTTCTCAGATGCTTGTAAAAGGAAGCTAGGATGTGAGCCAGCTTAAATGAAGGTGTTGCTAAGTAATCAAGAGCAAGATGGGAAAACAGAAACGGTGTGCAGAGGTCAGAGGCAGGATGAGACCAGAAATGTCAGATAATAGTGAGGGAGGAATTTTCAAAGATGCAAGAGAAAATACAGCAAAGCTCCAGGATCTAATTTCATGAGGAAGGGAAAAGCTTATAAAGGGGAGATTTAGGTTAGATATAAGGAAAAAGTATTTTGCTGTGAGGGTGGTGAGGCACTGGGACAGGTTACCCAGTGGTGTGGTGGATGCCCAGTCCCTATTTAGAATTCAATGATTTTAAATAGAAAGAAATCATATCAGCTAAAAAGAGGACTAAAAAAAAATATAAGTGAGAGGGTTGTGAGAGCAGGAGAAGCTAGGAAACAAGCAATAGGGAAACAGGTGATGATTGAAAGAGGCTGGGAGACAAGGACCAAAATGTATAGAATCATAGAATCCTTGCAATTGGAAAGGAGCTCTGGGTACCACCTAGTCCAACTCCCCTGCAATGAACAGGGACATGCACAGCTAGATGTGGTTGCCTGGGGCCTGATCCAGCCTCACCTTGAACGTCTCCAGGGACAGAGCATAAACCACATATCTGGGCAACCTGTCCCAGTGCCTCACCACCCTCACTGTGGAAGACTTTTTCCTTACATCTAACCTAAATCTCCCCTCTTTAAGCTTGACATCATTTCCCCTTGTTGTATCACCACAGCCCCTGCTAAAGAGTCTGTCCCCTTCTTTCCTGTATATTGAAATGCTTCTTTTAGGTCACCTCTCAGCCTTCTCTTCTCCAGGCTGAACAGCCCCAGCTCTCTCAGCCTGTTCTCATAGGAGAGGTGTTCCATTCCATGGAACATAGGAACACCTTTCTAGTTGTTCTCTAATGACAATTAAAGACAAGTCGATTTTTCCCGTACATTAGGGGAAATATTCATTTCAAAGAGCTGGTCAGCCTGTGCATGATCATGTATAATCATTTTGTAAAACTTAGTCTTATACAGGGAAAGCAAGCAGCCAGCTTCAGTAATCAAGTCAGGCTTCACTATCAGAGAATTGCAAGTGAGGATAATAGGAGCCATTTTTAGCATGGGTTGTTGAAGAGCAGACATTATTCTGATAAGACAGTATAGGTTAAGTATCCAAACACAATAAAGGCCTCAAAGAGAAAGGTGAATAACTGGCATATTCTGGTGCAATTTTATTAAAAGCTAATTTGCCTTTTATTTGAGAACCTAGGTACAACTGAGACTAGTCAGAACATCATCTGCTAGGACTTGGTTGACCTTATTGTAGGTATATATTTACTGGCATTAGGTAGCATCACACATTAAAAGCAGCCAAAGTCATTCAACTGTGAGAGTCTAAGGAACAAAATACTCAGCATAAGACTGTTGCGCTGACATTTATCATATTACCTAATAGATAGTTCACATGGCAGTATTTTAACATGGTCTATATACTCCCAAATTTTTGTGATCACTTTTGCGATTACTTTTTACAAAGGTGAATGGAAGGTCATTAAATGTGAATGAAATCAAATCAATTTTTTTTCTGATTATAGTTTTCAGATAATGAAAAAAAATTGCTGAAAAAAAATCTCCTTTTGTATTTACATTTGATACTATTTTAACAAATGGAATGTATATATCCTATTTTGGTACAGTGTCAAATTGTAGTGCCAGGAAATAGCTAATTTATGTTTAGAAGCAGTACTTACACAGAAGTGTTCTTGAAATTCTGATTTCCTTTGTTTCTGTCTACTTAACATGGCCAGAATTGCAAATGATGCCCAATGTATATTCATTAATTTTATTCAACAGTTACTGGATTTATTATTCGAAGTGCACCTGAGCTTTTTTGATCATAACCTGGAAACACATGGATAAACAGGATTTGTTGATACAACAAAAAAAGATTCACAAACAGTTGTTTCAAATCCAAACAGCTCTTCATCTCAAATCTGTTTGTACAGTATTCTTACAAGTAGTTGTTCTTCTTACCTGATTGCCTCTTTCTGTATTCTTTGTTTGCTCCGCTCTGCTTTTATCAGCATTATGGAATAATCTCAGGCATAGTATTAATATTTGTTATTGTTCTTCTCAGGGCAGTTTACCTTTCCTGGAAGCCAGAAAGCAATGATCTCTACAGTGGGTACTATCATCAAGCTCCCTTGAAAATAATCCACGTGTGATTAAATTAACTGCTATGTAAAAGAGGTGGAATCATTTAAATTTTGTTTTGAAGATATTCTTCAGAGCTGCTGTTTGTATGCTACATGATTCTAGAGCTTTGGTAGATAACTGTGAAAGAAAAAACTAAGAGAATTCCTTTTTTTTTTTTTTTTTTTTTTTTTTTTTAGTGTTACCCATATTCTGGCAAAATATTGGAAAGCATACAGTGATGATTTATATCCTTGATATCCAATGAATGAGCATCTACCAGGTATAAACGTTTGGTGGGATTTTAGCACAACGTGGCACATAGTCATTCCAGTGGATGTAGAAATGTGCCTTCTCATGGCCACTGAGGTCACAGTCCTGAGGGCAGTGACTTTTCATATTATACAGTCGTTAAAACAAGTGCAGATCATTTAGCACAGAACAGATAATTGTTGTAAAAACAACCCCCCAGTACAGTTTGTGATGCACGTAGTCTGGACAAAAGTTCTCTTGTCTTAAATTTTTTCAAAATTCAAATATTCTGTTCTTGGCCATTCCTCTGCTTTAACTTTATTCTTGAAAAAACTCAAATTCCTTTACTTGGCTGAAGTGTCTCAGCGAGGCTTCCCCCATTTGACTCCCTGATGCTGTATTCCAGAATTGCTGGTCACTTAACACATATGGACCCCAGAATATTAGCTTTGGCAACATCCCCAGGCTCTTTGCAAAATAAGAATTCACACTTCCCAAGCCAAGTGTAAGTGGAAGGTTCCCACAACGCTGGTGAATCCAGAAAGATTCTTGTAGGCCATTCACATCCAAACAACCAAAGGGCTTAAAGCTGTTGATTGGCAATACCACTTACGGTCCATTCTTGTGGTAAGATGCAAGTTATTAAATTTTCCTTTTGAAGGCATATTGCTTGAAGGTGCCAGAAAATTAGGGCTTTTCTTAGCCAGTGTTAATAACATGCAGTTTAAGCTGGAGAATTTGAATCCATTCAATTTCATTTTAGTTTGCATGGAAGAAAACCTATTCCTTAGCAACAACTTGAGTATGGTAAAAATAAAGGTTATGTGGAATTTTTTGTCTGTGACTTCCCTACCTGCTTATCCAGCAAAAACATGCATTCATCAGTTCACCTCAGTGCCTGGAGCTGGAATCAGCAGGAAGAAAATCACAAGCAGAGGAAAATTATACCCCCTATTGGCTCTGGGTTCACTTTAGCAAGCCACCCTTTTTCAACTATGTTGGTATCCTGCCTGCTAACCCCTGATTCAGAGGCAAATTTTAAAAGCACTTCTGACACTGGGCTTTGCAACTTTTCAAACAAATAGCAAATGATTAAAACCCTCTGATAGTGCATTGATGTTGATCCAAGAAGGCAAAACTGCAAGCCATTTAAATACTGCGACCTGAGAGTTACGACTGAAAGCAAAGGGAGGAATTCGTCCTTGGGTTCTGCAGGCACGTGGCCTTGCACACCACCCTTCTACAGGAGGCTCATCCTATCTCCAGGAGGTCCCTACTGGGGTTCATTCAGGGGAGATGAAAGTTGCTCAGTGGTTTCTTCTTTACTGATGGCATAAAGATTCCTGCATGGCTTTTTAATAAGATACTGGGATTTAGACATTCTGTCTTACAGACTCAGTTAATATGCATAATACATATATGCCCATATTTTTTACCTTTCTTTTGACGCTGGTACTGTATCAATGTAGCATATTCCACTGACTGGTCCAGTGCTTGATTTACTTTTGTACTGAATAGAGTGAATCCTCATCAGATTTCATAAACATATTATTTTAATAGGGAGTGATGTGCTGGTTGTTAACAGCGTATCACAGAAAAATTACAGGAAAAGATAAACTAACTTTGCTTCTCTTTCACTCATTTTCCACAGGCCAGACAGTAAGAACTAAATAAAAAATCCAACTGCCTTTGTGGTAGTTTTCAAACTAAAGTGAGCGTCGAAGCAGTAGTGGTGAAATATTCCTCCTCCAATAAGAAGATTCTCACAGGATTTATTTTTTCGTAAAATGTGTCCAGCTGAAATGTATCCAGTTAACATATAAATATCCATCTATAATTCAAATAAAACTTATATTTTATTATAATGATATTTCACAACTGCAATTAAAAGGTAACAGTGCGTAATTCCAGTTTCTTTTTAACTAAGTGAAATACCAACAGCAGACTATAAATGTCAGCATATATCTGAGCACAGGCTGTTTACTTAGCTTCATTTTGCTATTTTCTTGGTTGGGTATAGGAGAAATATTAGCTTTAGGTATGAAAGGTTGTCAAGAGCTCCTTAATCAGGGCCATATACATAAATAAGACTGACAGGAAGCACACAAAAACAGATTAAAAACTACTGATGTTGGAAAACATCTATACTAGCTATATACTCACATATATAAGTAGGAGATAGATCCAAAGAACAATAATAGGTTCTGCAATATTGCTCTGCTTTCTGTGCAGGTTAAGTACAAACAGCACTGCTCAAGGATTCTTTCCTTTTCCATGTATGAGTGCATTTGCTATCTCCTAGCCAAACAGTTTGCCAAAATATGAAGTGATAGAGCTAACCAAATGATCTTGTGCTGGAAAAAACAGCAAACACAAACACACACACAAAAAAATCCAACAAACAAAAACCCAACAAGAAATAGCCTGAAAAAAAAAAAAAAAAACAAACAGCGTGCATGGGTTACTTGAAAATTATAACCTAAAGACATTACTGTCTCATAGCCCTTCAGTTCCTTGTGTGAAATGCATTTATGGTCTCAGCCCTGTTCCTAGCAGACAGATGCCCACATCACTGGAATCACCAGGTGGAGATGACTAAATTTTTCCTATAAAAGAAGGCGATTATAGCTAACACAGTGTAAAACATTAATATAAAGTACTTATAGTTCCCACAGCAGATGTTACAGTAACTTGGAATCCTGCTCACTGGAGAAAATTGTGCCCAGATGCTTGTACTTAAACTTTATGGCCCGAACTCTGCCCTCAGATGTACACAAAACTCCCAGAGATTTCAGAGCAACTATTGTTCATGTATGTCAGCACTGTGTCTGACTCCTTTCAGAGTTCATGTTGACCTTCAGACATATTGTGCCACACTGGATCAGAAACCACCCAGCATGGCTGAGGATGACAGTGACAGTATTCCAGCAGTTCATAGGAGACCCATTCAATATCAAGGCCAAAATGTACCAGGCATTTCTCAAACAAATCAAAAGCCAGATCGCTCTATAAGCAGAAAAAAATAAGAAAGAAAGAAAAGTTTGGGAACAAATCCAGAGTGTGAAATGCATTGCACACGACCACAGGGTGGCTGGATGGCAAAAACATGATTAATGCAACCGTACAGCAGTGAAAAGTATATCAACTTCTGTAGCTATTTAAATATCCTTAAAGATGAAAACAGAGCATAGTCAAAACAAGCAGAAATGCATGATCTTAGAGAATTTCATCAAAATCACTGTGCTTTTATTGCCTTTTTGAATTTCTAATCAGTCCTTGCAGCAGTGTCAGTGTAGAGCACAGTAGCTCTCAGTACTTGATCAACTTACAGATAGAAGCACTTTGGAGAGACAGATAGTAGCTGGTACACAGCATGTTATTTCTTATAACAACTAAGGCATCCATGGGAAACGAGGCAGAGAAAGGCAGGGGCTAACAGGTAGAGATGGTTGGGTGTGGGCACATAACCTCTTGATTCAGGGAGATGCTGAAGTTAGAGAGCTGGATGGGAGAAAAAACTTGCCGCATTAGGATATGGCGGGTTTCGGGTAAGACTGATTTTGAACTTTTTTAACTTCTTTTGCTGGTTTAATGCTTTGTGTTCTGACATAGCTCAGCTTCAGGGACTGAGAGCATTCAGACAGTTCTGCTTTCAAGGAAAGCCATCTGAATGTGGTGCTGGGTACCCCTGCTTGGGGTGTCACTGCCAGAGCAGGGGTTGGAGCAGATGGACCCAAGAGTCCCTGCTAACCTCAGCCATCTGTAATTCTGTTAAAGGTGTTTGTTCCAGCTCACAATCGCTACTGATGGTGACAAACTCTGCTTGTGTACTGACAGCTCCCCAGAGGTGTACTTATGATTCAAGACATCAGTGCATGATGTCATCAGACACATGTTCATTTCAGATCATATACTGCACCTGTTGTCATTGCATCTGAGTGCTCTATGTAATATTTTGATCTTTGACATAGTTAATGAAAACAGTGATTTTAACCACTGTGTGAACTACTGTTTGTTATGATAAATACATCTTGATTTATTACTTGGTTTTATAAACATTAGGGCATCAGAAGAGCCCGAGGGAAAATTATGTTTACATAGAAGATTAAGGCACACTCTTTTTCATATTTGTAATGTTTGAGATATGAGATGGTGTACCATAAATTTAGTTAACAAACTTTGCTTGATTAGCCTGTCAGTATAATCAGTTTTCTAAGTGCTGCTGTATGTCAAGCTCTTAACAAAGACAGAGGCTAGACATAATTTTCCTTTGTTGTAATTTATAGAGAAGGAGATTCCTTGCTTTAATGTTTAGAGTGGAATTCTTTCTACTTCATCTGACTAAGTGGTATATGTCTGACATCCACCGCTGCATGCTCCCTATAGGGAAATAGATACGTCAAAAAGTTGTTTAATTCCATCCTGAAAAGTGGGGAAAGAAGTCTCCTTGGAGATTTCTTCATCTTTCTCTGATGACCACTGAGTGATCCCAATTCAACCCATTTAAATGTATCTATGAATTTTTACCTGGCCCCTCATGGAGAAGATTATGCTGGGAATGTTCATTTACCATGGCTACATTTACCTCTGAGCACAATAACATCTATAAAAATATAGTCTTTAAACAGACATTTTAGTTCAAAATCACAGTGGGCTAAAAGCACATCTGGCATGTATGTGGTTCCTCTGATGAGCAATTGTGGTCTTCAGTTCCTTTTTTGGAAAAAATGAAAAGATCTCTGTTTTCAAAGAATCACAGAATTGTAGGGGTTGGACGGGACCTCTGGAGATCCTCTAATCCAACCTCCTGCTAAAGCAGGTTCCCTACAGTAGGTTGCCCAGGAAAACGTCCAGGTGAGACTTGAATATTTCAGAGGAGACTTCACAGCCTCTCTTGGCAGCCTGTTCCAGAGCTGTAACCTGCACAGTAAAAGACTTCTTCCTTGTGTTTGTATGGAACTTCCTGTGTTCCAGTTTGTGCCCATTGCCCCTTGTTAAGTTGCTGGGTACCACTGAAAAGAACTCAAGCCAATTCACTTGATTCCTTCCCTTTAGATATTGATTAGCATTGATAGGGTCCCCATGTCAGTCACTCTTCCCAGCTTTGTATCATCAGCAAACTTGCTGAGGGTGGACTCTCTCCATTCAGGTCATTGATGAAGATGTTGAACAAGACCAGACTCTGTACCAACTCCTGAGGAAGACCACTAGTTACAGGCCTTCAACCAGACTCTCCCATACTGATGACAACCCTCTGAGCTCTACCAGCCAAACAGTTCTCAATCCACCTCATGGTTCACTCATCTGTCCCTCATTTAATCAGCTTAATTACAAAGGTTTTGTGGGAAACAATGTCAAATTCCTTCCTGAAGTCAAAGTATGCAACATCCACTTCTTCCCCCATGCACCCAGCCAGGGATGACATCATAGAAAACTACCAGGTTGGTCAATCTCTATTTCCCCATAGTGAATCCATGTTGACTATTCCTGATAACTTTTTCTTTCAATTTTCTGGAGATGACATTCAGAACAAGTTGTTCCATCACCTTTCCAGGGATGGAGGTGAGTCTATCAGGCCTGTCGGTTCCTGTTCCCTCCTTTTTGCCCTTTTAGTGTGACTCATGTAACACTAGCTTTCTTCCAGTCTTCAGGCACCTCCTCTTCCATTCTCCAAGATCTTTCAAAGATGATCGAGAGAGGTTTAGCAGTCATTTTTGCCAGCTCCATCTGCACACATGGGTGCATCTCATTGACAAATCCCATGAATTTGTGTGCCTCGAGTTTGCTGAGAGGATCTCTGACCAGATCCTACTTTACCAAGGGGAAGCTGTCCTTTCTCCAGACTCCCTCTCTTTCCTTCAGAGTCTGGGATTCCTGAGTTTAATATTTTCTTAAGTCCAACAATTCTGATTTAGCCACAGATGAGAGTGAAAATGAAAAAGAGAGTAAGATGAAAATTCATAGGAAGTGGCCATCCTCTTTCAAAAAGAAACCCTGCCTATCCAACCCAAAGCTGGAGTTGGTGAGTGGGATTCTCATTCCTTGAATGTGGATGCCCAGGAGCATTTGAGGTACCTCAAAATATCCCAGATACAAGTGGACCTGGAAGGGAAGTCTCAAGATGTGTGAAAACTTTGCTCCCTTCTGCAGAGGCAGATGGAGGCCTTAAATGCCTGAATCCTTTTATTCAGTCAGTGCAAACTCTCCCCAGGTTTCAAAGCAGATCCTGGGTAACTGCTGAGGGTCCCTTAGGTAAAAGATGCAGAAGCAAGATTAAACAGTAACAATGAATTCAGATCTTCTTTTACTAGTTCACCAAAGATAAAAAATTGCTGTATACAGAAAAATCAAATGCTGAATTACCTTTATCTGCATAAGGCAGATGTATTTATTTCTTATTTCTAATACAAAATTATTCTACCTGAGATCGTAGAGCATATAGCTTGTAGTTGTGTTTGATTGTTCAACTTATTATTGATTATTTCAACTTCTGAATCTTAAATATTTTCTGATCTTAGTATATTTCAATATCTGTAATTTGCATTTGTATTCTGCTATGCTATCTATACTGTGATCTTAATTTATTTCTAATGTTATCTTATACTATTTACATATTACCTATGTAATTAATTAAGGTTAAAAGATCTACAGATGAAGTGAATAGTCATTTAGAAAGTTTTCAGCTGTTCCACACAGCAACATCAACATCCCTATTCATTGCAGATGGATGCTGTTCATTGCAGAAGAGTTGGACTAGATGACCTTTAAGGGTCTTTGCATCTCAAATGATTCTGTCATTCTATGATTAAGAATTTAGGGAACCAGCAAAGTATTCAGAGTATAATTGGATGGAAGAAAAGGAGTTAATGTCATTAATTGTGAAATACAATACAATTTTCTTTCTGGCTTGCTGGTTGCAGACATCTTTTTTGGCTTCTTATAGATTGATGTGACACCGGAGCAAGTGGGAGCAGTTTTATTGGTCACTCTCACCAAACTGAATTAGCAGCACCCATCTCCAACGCATGCCAGAAGATGGGGGGTTTCCTCTGGAGGACTTCAGAAGGCTGGGAAATGCTGGCTGCACACTTCCACTCCGTGCTGAATGTCCTGCACCCTGCAGGGTATCAGAAATTAGCAGTTGCCCAATTCAGAAAGCATTGCAGACAGCACAAGGCAGCTCTGCGCTAGGCATGAAGTTAGTGCCGGAATTTCCCAGTACTTGTGGTTCAGTTCAAGTGTTTGTGACTTGATTATAGCAGCCTTGTATAAACATAATAAAATCCCAACCATCTGTGTGAGGCTGTACAGTGACCATATGCAAACACAGCCGCACGCACACCAAAGTGCTCACATACACATGCATGTCTTCATGACTGCATGTGTGCACACGTGCACAGACCCTTTGTGCTTTAAGAGGATCAATTTCATGAAGCTGAAAGCGATTATGAACTAAATCAGCTGGGAGGAAAAAATATATATATCAGAAAAATATGAATGGAAATTAAAAGCTGTTTACTTCTAACCCCAGACAGCATAATCCCACAGCTGAACAAAATGGGAAGCTGTTTAGAAGAACCAAAACGCTTAGCAATGAAAGCATCAATAACAATAGCTAGATCTGTAACAGGTTTAGTAAGAAAACTATTAATACAGATTTATATTGATATATATTGTCTATGTTGGAAACTGGAGAAAACTGACCCCATGAAGAAGAAATATCTGGTGAGGCAGTGCCTAAAGAAGTAGTGGGTGCCCCATCCCTGGAGACACTCAAGGTCAGGCTGGACAGGGCTCTGAACACTGACGGAGCTGTAGGTGTCCTTATTCACTGCAGGGGAGTTGGACTAGATGGCCTTTGAGGGGCTCTTCCAACTCTAATGGTTATGTGACTCTGACACTATGAAATCCAAGAAACCAAACAAAATGGAGTTATTGACCCATTGATAGGAAAGTAAATAGCAATGTAAAAGGAAACAAACAACAACAACAAAAAGATGTGAGAAACTTTGTTCTGAATTTTAAAAAGCTAAAAAATACATTAACATCAGTGGCCACTAGCAGTGTTCCAAGGGACTCAATTCTAGGGCCAGTCCTGTTCAACATTTTTGTCAGTGATCTGGATGCAGAGTTGAATGCATATTCATTTACTGTTCAGAAATGGCCAGATCTCAGAATTATGGCAGCAATAGCAGCACATCGAGTTATTATCCATGGCCTTATACGTTGCTTCTTTGTGACAAACTTGTATGCATTGCCTGGGCCTTGCAGGCAGCTATAGTGCAGCATCATGGGAAGGTGAAAGCTTCTTGAATCCCAGTGATTCTTTCAGTTGAGAGGAAAACTGACCTGTTTGCAAAGGGTCTGTTTTCTCCCTACGAATACCCAGATGCTTCTGACAAGCACCTCTTAGTACAGTAGAAGAATTGGAGCCTGCATGATTATTTTCTACACACCAGTAGAAGTATATGAAGAATACTTAAAAATGTCAATTGTGACAAAAAAAAGAATCAGGAAAACTTTGACACTCCATCACCATTTGCTGCCTTTTGACTGTGAAACATCAGCTTGTATGTGCTTGATACAAAATGAGAAAGAACATTGTTTTCAGCAAGCTGTACTTTTTACAGATTGCATAATACAACAAAATGTAATGTAGAAGAAATATCCTGAGCCTAAAAAAGAGAGACAATACCATCATTTATTTTTCCTAATTTTCCAAGAAATTTTCAAAGTTACAAAAGCAGAGGAACTGTGTCGTCAATGTCATTTCCCAGAAATACAGAAATACCATGTTCCCAATTGTAGATAATGCACAGTTTGGTATATTCTCTGCAAAGAAGAAAACTAACTAAGTTAATTTCAGGGTGTTAGAAGTTTTACCTTTGTGCATCAATTGGTTATTAGACTAACACAGTATGTCAGGATGGATGGAAATAAGCACCTAGAAGAGAGTGAATGATTCACAGAGCAAAATGGGCTTTCTCTTTTGTTTCCCTTAAAATAAGGTGTTTCTCATTTGCTCAAAACATCCAAATTGTTGAGGACAAAGTATACATGTACTGGTGACAAAATAATTCCAACCAACGAGATGTGACAATTCTATAGCTGTCCAGAAAATTATTTCCCGTAAAATCTGGGACATTTCCTCAACATCTTCTACTCAGAAAAAGTATTTCACCATAAGAAATAAACAGTTTAAGCATTCAGCTACCTCAGAAGACCCCGAGCAAGCAGCCACTAAATGAAAACAAACTGCAAATACTTCTTATGACAACCAGAATCACAGAATCACAGTATCATTGAATTGTAGAATGGTTTGGGTTGGAAGGGACCTCTAAGATCACGCAGTTCCAACCCCCTGCTATAGGCAGGGACACCTCCCTCTAGACCAGGTTGCTCACAGCCCCATCCATCCCGGCCTTGAATAAGAGAGACAGCATTCACAACCTCACTGGGCAACCTGTTCAGTGTCTCACTACCCTCACAGTAAAGAATTTCTTCCTGATATCTAGTCTAAATCTGCCCTCTTCCAGTTTAAAGCCATTTCCCCTCATCTGTCACTACCTGCCCTTATAAAAAGTCCTTCCCCAGCTTTCCTGTAGGCCCCTTCGAGTACTGGAAGGTCTGCTCAGAGCTTCCTGTTCCCCAGCCTGAAGTGCCCTGGATCTCTCAGCCTGTCCTTGTAGGAGAGGTGCTCCAACACTCTGATCATCTTCGTGGCCCTCCTCCAAACCTGCTCCAACAGGTCCATGTTCTTTTTGTGTTAGGGGTCCCAGAACTGGATGCACATATATCTGCTTTGTTATATAACTTAATATGCCTTGTTTTAATGGGGGATTTTTCAGAGTAGATTCTCTGGTGTTAGCAGCGTCCCCGAGCAGGACAGCAGCTTCTCTGACAATTGGACAGTTAACATGCAGTCTTTTCTTAACCTAGTAGTGCATTTCCCTGATCTTTTAGTACCATAGTATGTATGAATTGTCTGTGCTGACAACAAACGTGGTTGAATTTGGTGAATGGGGCTAAGTATATTGGTAAGCTGGGATATATGACAAAATAACGTCTGCTGGCCAAATAAAACCTTCTTTAGATACATGTCCCCTATTCCATGCAAGATCTTGACCTATTAAAGTGAGAAATATCAGAATCTCCTTGAAATTCATCAGAGTTTTCCTATGTTCAGCTCTGAGGTATTCCAGTACTCCAGTATCAGTACTTTTTACAAGTTCTCTTGAGTCTGTTCACTCAATATCGTGATCATCTTTTGACCGCAGCATGGAATTGGCTTACAACAAACTATGAGATTGCACCTGATGAAGTTGTACCTTCAGGTCTCTTTATTTGCATTTGCAGAAGTATGCCCTCATCTTCTCTTGGCTTCCTTGGCAGTGGGAGAGGACCAGAATGGAAGCCCCTTCTCAGCTGCAGTTGAGCTCAGTGGCCCCCTGTCTGCTCCCTGTCTCCAGGTTGTTGGTGAAAATCCTCTGCAGATCACAGAGCAGAGCAATCAGTCTGGCATGAACAGCCTTTAAAAGGAAAGATGAACTAGAATCATGTTCATTGTAGGCTTTTATGACCAAACAAAACTTTTTGTTGATTTTCGAATGCATTTGTTACTTGTTAGCACTCCATTTTCCCAATAGCATTGGGAAGATCAAAAAACCCATAAGTGCTGTAATTTGTGGATCCTGCATTTTCACTGTACTAATGAAGCTTCAGTTCCCAGATGAATCACATCCATCAGTTACAGTAGCCTTTAAAATGTGAATTTGCACTTAACAATAAATATGAAAAAATATAGCAGAGAATGACTTTCTTTCTCTGTCCTTTTCTGAAACTTGGGAAATATCATTGATTCCTATTTTTTTCCTTGAATTTTTTTTCTCCAAGGTTATTGTTATATTTTGGTCATAAATCAGTTCCAGCTCTCAGGCTGAAACTGATGCAACCAGAGCTGTGAGTCACCCCTGCTACCTGCATCTCCACCTGCACACAGAGGAGCTCTTCTGCAGTGAGACCAAAAAATGAAGGGGCTATGCTTCAGTGTAAGCCTTGAATGACATCTTGTTCTTCAGCACCAACAAAGTAATTAATTGTCAGCTTTTCTATCAGAAATTTTATAATTAAATCAATATCATCAAGTTGAAAGCAACTTGTATTCACAGTTGGAAGTTCTTTTTTTCTTATCTTTGGATACAGACTTTTATCTTATATTACTACATTTTATCCCATCAAGATTTCTTCTGAGTTCTCAGACTGAAGAACAGGAAAACCACACTTAAGGTTTCATATTCTCACTTATGAATTTCTTTACTAAATATCCTACACATTACATCAAGATGGCCTATTTTATTTTGGCAAATTTTAACAACATTGGCATTTTAAAAATGTGCTGAAGGTGATCTATGTTGAAGATGATTTCAAAATAAAAACAATTCTGGAACCTTGTTTCTTTGTGAAATAGTGGGTTTTTTCCATTACCTAATACTCAAGAATATTAGACTAATATTCACAAACTGAATTGATATTTTAATGAGTAGAACACAGACTTGAAGTCTAAAATTTTTATTAAGAAAATCATATTTATTGTTGTGCTGTTTCAAATGTTAATAGCATCTAACTCTTCTGAACATTGCCCTCAACAAATAAGAAAATGAAAAGAGGCTTCTCATCTGTTACAAAATATAAGGATTCGTACTGTAATTACAGGTCTTGCATAACGTTGTGTGCCAGTTGTTAGACTGATCTTAGCACTTTTAATGGATGAGGTTGAAGAAGTTAAGCAAACATTTTGCAAAACAAGTCAAAGATCTTCTTAGTTGAGCCTTGATGACGGTTAAAGTCTGGTCCTTTGGGACACCAGGAGCTGGTTATAAGCATTCAGTGTAGATGTTTCTGAGTAATTTCCTTTTTGACTTTCATAAATCATGCAGTACTTTAATTATGAATATATTACCAGCAGACCGTAGCCTAAGAAGGATTATGCATTTTCATTTGTTCATAAGATTAGCCCATGTTTTTCTAGTTCACTTAAGATCTTTTGAAATTCTTTTGCCTTATCTGTAAACTATAATAGTGATTGCACTTCAGACTGCTTAATTGTTACTCTTTATCTAATCGATGTAGTAATTAAATATTATTTGGTATAAAACAAGCTTTTGTTGAACACTGAGATCATTTTCTGGCTAAATGAAATAAGAAGAGGGAGAAAAGACAAATGTTGGACTTTTCTCAGTTAAGCCTTACTTTTTTCCAAGGTCACAAAATAGTTGTAAAAATGGATTAATTCTGATCTTTTCTACAGTGATATTTCCATCCAAAATACAATTTGTCTGCAAGCTCTGGGAATGTTTTTGTCAGTCTAGTTTGAAATAGGTAATTTAATTCAAACTGATCAAGTAAATGACATGACATCAATTCAGTTAATCAAGTCATGCCAGATATGATGAATCTAGCTCATGTAGTTGGGGAGCATCAAAAAGAAAGATTTCATTTTTAAGTCTTCAAAATACAGGAGAGTAGAATAATCTCTTCAAAACAAGCATAATGCAAAGAACAAGAAGTACCTGATTTAACTTGAAGTAAGGGATATTTTTTTTTGTTCCATATTAGGAAGGAAAGCCACAATCAAGACATGTTGTCAGGAGAGATTAAGGAATCCATGTCACTGGTGAATTTTAAAACCAGATATACATGTGTCTGTCATGGTGAATATACTGACCCTGTGTGGGCATGCAGCTGCACTAAATATTCTGCAATTTCTGTTCTGCAATTTTTTTTCTTGAGCCAGTCTCACATAAGCAGCATGATATTTACTTGTGCTTTATGGAGCAAAGTATGCACTGAAAGATGTATGTAATCCTGAAGCAATGTGGAAAAGAAGAAATGAGAACTAGCAGGAACTTACAGTGTATACAACATATATTGCTTATATCACTAAATATACAACTAGTGAATGTTTAGGATTTAGTGGTGAAAAGGGTATAAAAATTAGATTTAGAGACACTCACCCAGGCCAGCATAGTAAGGAAGGGAGGCAATCTTGACTATTTCTTCTAAGACCATGGAAAAGACTAATTCATCTGCAAAAGCTGGTCCAGAGGAAGGTAGGTGATAGGCCCTTTTCCAGCACAAGACTCACCAAACAGTGACAAGGAAATGAAATCTTCTGTTTCAAGATAGGCGATACGATAATGCACTTGGATGGAAATGGCCTCAATAGGGGTGTGGTCTTTATGGAATGGGGAAGAGAATTTGGTGTAGTCCTTTATGGACTCCAGCAGCCATCTGTCATGAGATAATATTTGGAGTCTTAAGATGAGTAGGCTAGCTGAAAACATGCCTTAGCTCAGTTTGTTTTGCTGTTGTATATATTTTCTGTGCCTGTATGCTTTATGACTTGGCTAAGTAAACAGTAAAATCTGCTTTTACTCTAATTTATAATTTTTAGTCATAAATAATATTTTGAACATATTTTGGGATCCTGCTGGGCTACAAATTAGGCTGCAATTTTGTATCAGCAATAATGCCACCTACTTTCCATCTCACAAATCCAGTGGTGCTTGGAGGTCTTCCAATCCAATACTGACTAGTTTTGGTTCCTTTCTTCTTGAAACTGGTGAAGACATTGTATTTCATGACAGGAATATGCTTTGGAGACGACATCGTTGGCAAAAGCATCTACAAGTTCATAATCAAAGATCAAATGTCTGCTGTTAAATTTGCAGGGTCTGCCTTATTTTTTTTCCCCTCTAAATATCCTGGCCCAGTGCTTTCACGTAACTGCTTATTAGTCAAAACAATAAGAGGAGCACTAAGGGATGGGCTACAGTGTATTAACAGCCCCGTGAGAGCACTGGCAGTTAGACAAGTCTTGTGAAATAGGAACATTTAGGAGACTGTACACAGGCATGAGACTTAAAGGACAAAAATAAAATTGTCATAGGAGGTCATTATCTCACTGTGACTGGCACTGGTGAGGCCTCACCTCCACTGCTGTGTTCAGTTTTGGGCTCCTCGCTACAAGAAAGATATCAAGGCCCTAAAGAGTGTCCAGAGAAGGGCATCAAAGCTGTGAAGGAGTTGGACCACAGGTCTTATGGGGAGAGCTGAGGGAGTTGGGATTGTTTTGTCTGAAGAGGAGGCTCAGGGGAGACCTTATCACTGTAGTTGATAGACTCATGATTGGACTAGGTGACCTTAGAAGTCTTTTCCAATCTTAACGATTCTATGACTCTGTAGAGACGGGTGTCTCTCTATATATGCACAAATATATGTATATCAAAAGACGCTGCAGAGGCTGAACTCTAAAGTTCCTGCCAGGGTGAGGAAAAGCCTGTCTTGCAGAGCAATGAGGACAGAAGTAAAGGATTTTTCCTGCAGTGAGGGGAGACTTTGCTGAAAAGAGAGGGCTAGAAAATAAAGCCAAAACAACAGAGAGGTTCAACCCAAATCATGCACCAACAAGACGGAATGCTATCAGTACAGAAATTGTAAGTGTAAAATAAACTATGACAGGCAGCATGCCAAAATAGGAAGGAGTGTTTCTTCTCTTTGAAATTAGGGTAAAAATTCCTAATGGCTTCACTGGACCCATATGTTTTAGCTATTTTATCATGCACTCAGTCTGGCCTTCTGAAAATGCAAGCTTTTCTGATAAATTCATGGGGCCAGAGAATATGTGCAGCTGAAGCAAAGCTTTCTTTTCTTTTCTTTTCTTTTCTTTTCTTTTCTTTTCTTTTCTTTTCTTTTCTTTTCTTTTCTTTTCTTTTCTTTT
>NW_024884142.1:2830659-2870444 GCF_019232065.1 Centrocercus urophasianus | reverse complement strand
TTCTCTTCTCTTCTCTTCTCTTCTCTTCTCTTCTCTTCTCTTCTCTTCTCTTCTCTTCTCTTCTCTTCTCTTCTCTTCTCTTCTCTTCTCTTCTTTTTCTTTTTCTTTTTCTTTTTCCTTTTCTTTCATAAGCTAGTGAAGAAACTGTTTGGAAAAGAGAAAAAAAGAAAAAAAAATCACTCTAATCCCGAGAAACCTGAGCGTACTTCAGAGAATATTAGAAAATAAAGTTAAATATGGGCTCACTGGAAAAATGTGTGCCCCAGAAATAAAGGGTCCTATAGATTTAAGGTTAGGTAGTACCAGTTGAAATCTACAGACAGAAGTCATTTACTAGTCGAGTTTTTCTGAAGAAAATACTCAACTCCAGAGAGAGAACTATAAAAATTTGGAGAATATGATATAATTTTTACATGCATCTGCATAAAGTTTTATGCATATGTGTGTTTATGTGCATATTACTTGCACATTATTTGGAAAATAAATATACGTAAGTTTGGGGATACAAACACAGTTGTTGCTGACAAGTGAAATGGGTGGTTATAGAGCTGTACTGGGCTGCAAATACAATCACAGAGAAGTTGAAGAGGTCCTGTGAAGAGGTAGGCACCAGTTCCCAAAGGAAATGGTTTATTGCCCTGTAAGCCAACAGAAAGTGCACGTCCTCCCACAGGTAGTGCTTTTTGGTATTTCATCTCAGAGATCCCTGGCTTCATGACCAATACAGTCTTAAAAAGAAAGTGCAAAGATACAAAAGGTGTTCTAACACTTCAAAGCAATCAATTGCTGATACAAATTCAGGCAGATATTAGCTCCTATGAAGCATCCAAGACAGTCACAACCACTGGAATACAGATTGTTTAAGAAGCCCCCATCCTGACTCTGTACTAAGGGTCTCTGCTAAGAAAGATCGTACAACTGTAAAATCACAGAATTTCTTGAGTTAAAAGGGACCCTTAAAGCTCATCTAGACCAACTCCTCTACAATGAACAGGGACACCTGCAGCTCTATCAGGTGCTCAGGGCCCCATCCTGCCTGACCTTGAATGTCTCCAGGGATGGGGCATCCACCACCTCTCTGGACAACCTGTTCCAATGCTTCATTACTCCTACTGTAAAAAGATTTTTGTTTATATCCAATTTAAATCATCCCTCCTTTATTTTGAAACCATTTCCCCTTGACTAGTCATAACAGACCCTGCTAAAGAATCTGTTCTTTTTTATAGCCCTCCTTTAGATAGCGAAAGGCTGCTATTGCGTCTCAGATCAAAAGACATCTACAGGCAGGATCTCGGGAGGTCATGAAAATCCTCCACAGTGTCACATAACTTTCCTAAAGGCTGAAGCAACCAAAGGAGAACAATGCAGCTGTTTCCATACTGCACACTGAACATTATTTGCAGGTCTTGATTGTGTGCAAAGTTAGGAATTTCAGTGTTTAGCCCATGTTCTTCCATTTGGAGCCTGTTTAGCAGGCTGCTGGCACTAAGGCACCACGAGGGCCATGACATGGACTCACCCATGGGTCTTGGGGAACCCAACTGTCCCTCCTGGTGGACCTGCTGAGTGAAAATGAGCAAATGGGCAGAGACGAATACAGGTCAGCACGTTGCATGTCATTTGGTGGTCTTTCAGTTGTTGATTGCTTTCTCCATCGTAACGTCTTTGATTTTAATCGGATCATTGTGTGCACATATGGATATTCCTGGTGGCCTAACCAGTGAACATAATTAAAAGAAATGATTGCCTTTCACTTTAAGCAAACATCTGGTTTTACTTGAAACAAGATGACTTAGCTGTTTCAGAAACATTCTTGTAACCCTGGATTCACATTTTCATCTTAAAATATATATTTTCTCTGTTCAAGCAGCATGTTAATGTAAACACTATATATAACTGACAACGAAAATTTTCAGAAGTATTTGGTGCTCTGAGCATTAATGAAACCACAAGAATTATTACATTTTTGATTTGATCTCTGTAAATCTGTTTCAGCAGTCACTCTGATTTAAACAATTATTCTGATTTATTCTCCAAGAACTATAATTTGCAGAAAATGTAACCATGTGAAAACATGTTTTTGTATAGTATATCTTGGCAACCTTGTTTTGTTGTGATGTCATTGCCTTAGGTTTCATGGAAATACTGAGGGAATAAAAGGAAAACAAGACCCTCTCTTTGAAGTATATTCACATATCCCCTCTCTCTACCCTTAAAAAGGTTTTAATGGCTTTTTTCCATAATGACACTGAGTTTTATGTTATTGCTTGACTGACATTATAGTCAGAAATGTACTAAAGACTCTCGTGAAAAGAATTTAATTGAGAGGGAAGGATTTATCACCTTTCACTCCTCCCTGTCAGTTACAGATAACTGTATAATGAGTCGTTTAGAGGTCCTGGGGTTCTTTGCTTTCTTATCGTCACAGTGCCAGATTCTAAACAGTTAAACACAGATACACAGAGCAGAGAAAATGAAATTTCAGACCATTTATCAACAGCAGAAGTAACACTGGGGCTTTCTCCATTAGAACTCTATCTAATCTGGTTTATTGTAACATCTGAGGGAAGATGACTGTGCTTTATTAAACCAATAGCTCTCATTCACTTCATCACATCTGCTTTTTCTGAAGAAAAAATAAAAAATAAATAAATACAAGGTTATTAAGAGTAGCCTTCCATTATGAAAAGCATACGTTACAGACACTTACAATAGAATGAAAAATGGCAAAAGAAAATGTCTTCATATGGAAGCAATCCATCTGGATACACCTAGATATGGTATAGAGGGATTTCCAGTGCTATTAAAAAGGCTGTCCCTAGTACAAGATATTAAAAATATGCCTCATATGATTTAGGGATTTTAAACATCTCCCATGATTTTAGTGAGAGGAAGGAAAAAAAACAACAACAACAAAAAAACCAACAAATGGGGAGAAAAGAAGAGCATCACATTCAGAAACATTCCTATCTAGCTTCACATTTTTCTTCTTTCTTATATTTGACAAGAAAACACATTGGACACAAGCTCATGCCTGTCAGATGTGATCATGCATTAAAACAAATGATACCATTTGCTAATTTCCCACCACACGGGGTTCCGTACGTGTCTGGATGTTGCGTGTGTGGGAAGTTTGAAATCAGGAGCTTTTTCTTACCTACAGAACTCCACACAGAGCTGTAGGAAGCTTTCTTACTGGAGCTGATTCTGCACTCAGTCACCCCGCTCTTAATCCTCAGCCATTTCATTGGTTTCGAGTTATTAACTCTGTAAATATTATCAGCCACAACACTTCACTATTGTACATAGTCCTTTTTGGTGTCCTTTTCCAGACGTGGTGCTGTTCAGCTCGTGTCCTTTCCCTAATGTCTGGTCTTCATAGGATTGCCCCATTAATATGTATATATTTATTTTATTTTTTGAGGATAAAGAATCTCAAATTTTGATTCTGAGTTTATGCGTTTGCTACTAAGAAATACTTCATTTAGTCTATCTTTGCAAATCTATTTTTCAATACATGTGGATCACTCCAAAAATAATGCCTCCTATTTATTTCCATGGAAACTACAACAGATACAAACAGCACGATAACATTATTTGATAAAGGAAATTCTCAGCTACAAAACACTATTTTTCAACATAGTCACCACCACTAGCTGTGCATTTTTGCCTACAATGAATTGTCTGCATGTTAAACCTGTGCCAGCAGAAGTGACCCCGTTTCACAGCTGTTATGATGGCATTATTACTAAGAAAATGTTGCCCACACAGTCCAGCCTTCACTGTGTTAACATCCACTGTTTGATCTCCATAAATGTTCAGCAAACATAGGTGAATGTAATTAATGCCATTTTTTGAACATGGAGCAATTCACAGACACGTCTTTGCTTCAAACTCAGACGCCATTCTGTCAGAGTGCCCCTCTGCTGCCATCTGTCACACAGCAACAACATGCAATGGGGTATTGGTGGGAAGGTTCAACTTCTGCTGCCATGCCACCAACATCTGCCTCTGACTTCATGGTCCAACATAATAAAATAGGAGGCATGACTTTAGGAGCATCCCTCACTATTAAAAACCAAACAAAGAAAAAACCCAAACCCAAACCCAAAGTAAAAAACTCCAAACTTTCATTTTTTGAACTGGCAACTGTCTCTACTCCACCTGCAAAAGTTAATGAATAAAATGAGTGTTGGGCATGAACTCAGTACTAGTCATATATCATGTTCTAACTATTGAAAACAATGTTTTATAAATCTCTATAGCTTTATCCATAGATTGAGTAATTTACCATATTTCTTTCAAAATGTCAATCACTATGTCTCTAGTAAATTTGGTTCTTACTACAATAAATAAAATTAATGTTCATGTATTAAGAAGAGTTACTATAAATGACTTCTCCCTCTTTCACAACTATTGCTTTAGCAGTGGTGTAGGAAATGAAGTCTTTTTGGGGAGTAGGAAACAGCAAGAGTTGTAGAGTACTTTCGAAACTCAAGTTTAAGCTGATCTCAGCCTGCCTCTGTGTTCGTCATTTCAAGGTCTGCTGCAGGTGTTCTTCACACAGAAGCTAAAAGAGCCCGCTATGCCAAAACTTGGAGCTGGGAGGGATGTGATGGAGCATTCACAAGGGACAATAAAGCTTTCATGCTACAGAGAGAGTGAAGAAGCAAGCTGAGCAACTTGTAAAGTGTTAAAACGTAAAACATGAAAATAGGTAAATAGTTTAAAAGACATTTAAGAACAGGAAGAATAGGCTTTCATTCTGGTATGAGGACTGAAGCTTGGAGATAACATTCAGAAAAGACATTGCTGAATTGCTTTTGTTCTGCTGAAGTGTTCATGAAATAAAAGAATCTAGTCCAGTTGAAATGGCACTGTCAGTAATGACAGTTTTTCCTAGTTCTATCTAAGTTGAAATTCATTTTTAATTTTTATTGCACCAACTTTCTAATTCCTCTCTTTTTTTTCTTTTTTTGTCTGGTCCCATGACTTTCTCAAAGAGTTTGGCTTTCTACCCTGCTGGAACTTAAAACTGAGGGTGAAATCTTGGCACTGCCGAAGTTAATATAAGTTTGGCCTCTGCAGTGAGGTCTGGATTTTACATAGATGTTTAAGTTCTGTGGGAGAATTCATGTCTTCACTCAGGCGTTTGGCAGTTAGGTATTAAAGTCTCTTTCTTTCCACTGACACACAAGGAACCAGTTTATTATTTCAGATTAGCCAGTTACTCTGAATTACAAAGGATTGTTACCATTATTTTACTCTGACTGTCAATAGTTAAGACTTGAAGGAGGAGCTGTGAGCGAACTATTGCTGCATCCTCCAAGCATTGTTTAAACCTGGGCTAAAGGAAGCAGTAAGCCATCTAGAGATGATGGGCATGTGCTGAAAGAAGACAAGCAGCCTAGGAAAAGAGTAAGTAATATTGTGGTGACAAACATCAAACAATTTTTGTGACTGGAAAGAGCTGAAGTTAGTGCAAATGATGGATATCCTACTGGGGAATATGTCTTCTCATAACTGTCTATGCTATGCTTCCCCCAAAAAGGCCCTGTGTAGTTCTGGGAGAGGCAAATGGAGTCAGGACATCTCATGTTGCGTAGAAGCAAATTGTTCAGAAAACTGTTTACTTTCAGACAAACTGTGTTTGAAGATAATGGTTGGGTCTTTGCCAACATCTCCTGGATGGACAGTTTGTTGTTCCTCCACTCTGCAGTTAAGTTCTGAGTCACGTTGTATCTCAGAACAGAATGAGGAATCAGATTTTGTAACCCACTTTCTCTGGGTAAAAACTTACTACATCCTCTTAGTGCAGCAGATTAGATTTTGTTCCACAGGTATGGTTTCACTGAGGCAGAGAAAATGTTACTCGTGTGCTGGAAGCTAGCCACTGGCTTAAGTTTTTAGGGAGCGGGAGTGTAATTCTGCTGTTGTCTTTTCAGCATATATTTAAAACAAATCTTCAATTAATCAGTATAAAAAGAACATGGCAATTGATATTCCCAACGACAAAACTAATGAATTTTCCTCTGAAAGTTGTCTGTGGCTGAGTTTGCTTTTAAACAGTCACTGATCTAAGTAGCATGTGCAATGTCACTTCAAGGTGAAAGATGCACAGCAGTGCAGTGAGTACTCTAAGCATGATCATTAGAACAAATACATGAATGAAAGACCAACAGTGTTATTCATCCTTTTTGATGGAACCATAATGTTGGTTTGATAGAATTATAGAATACAGCTATAGAATAGTAGAATATCCTGAGTTGGAAGGGATCCACACAGACAATTGAGTCCAACTCCTGCAGCCACATAGCACTACACAAAATTCAAACCCTGCCTCTGAGAGCAGTGTCCAAACACTCCGTGAAATCCAGCAGCCTGGGGCTGTGCCCACTACCCTGGGCAGCCTGTTCCATGCCCACTGCCCTCTGGTGCAGACCCTTTCCCTAACCCCCAGCTGTCCCTCCCCTGACACAGCTCCATGCCGTTCCCTCAGGTCCTGTTGCTGTCACAGGGATCAGAGCTCAGTGCTTCCCTCCACTCCCTGTGAGGAGCTGCAGCCACCATGGGGCCTCCTCTCAGCTCCTCTGCTCTGCGCTGAGCTCCTCTGCTCTGAGCTGAGGTCCCAAGGACCTCAGCTGCTCTTTATATCTTGCCCTCCAGACCCTTCAGCATCTTTGTAGCCTGTGTAGGTGGAAGCATTTGTTATGTGTTTAACAGTGCCTGACAAGGTAGAAGTGGAAGGCAAAAGCATCACTGTACTCCATAACATAATGTGGGAGGCTGTGACATTCTGCTGCTACTACTACTGAAAAAGCCTTGGTTACTGAATGCTGCTCTGGCTAGAGAAATTGACATCCTCGCCAGCTATATCATGGCTGATCTACACTGTCTTCTCTTCTCATGAAAGTCATACATTCTCACAAGTGTGGATGGCTGTGCAGACATATATGCTTATACTGGCTTATTGCCCTGTCATGTAGGAAGGAGAGTGTGGAAGAATGATTTGAAACACTTATATGCCTGTGTGCATGCCAGCCTATCTGTATAATGTTCCTTACGGTGTGAAAACTATACCCTGAATTCCCCACAAAGGAATCCATTTATGTAGAGTTCAGTTGAGCCATTTAACTGAGGCAAGTAGAGGATCAGAATATCACAACTGTTGAGAAGTATGAGGGCATCAGTGGAGAACCAGTGTGAAAGTAAGGACAGTAATTGGTTATGGCTCCTAGCAGGTATGCCATCACCCTTGATTAGCCTACATTAGTAGGTGCTGGTTGTCCTTACAGTTCTGCACACTAAATTCCCCTTCTGCGGCTGGAACTTCATCTGACAGCACTTTGTGGAAGCTGTATGACACCCCCTCCTACAGCAGGCCTTTTCTGTTTGTGTGGGAAACAAGCTGGTTGTGTGAAAAATCCTCAAATCTGTCTGAGTCAGATCCAAGCTGGAGCACATTAGCATACCTCCATTAGTGTTAATTGGAGTTTAAACAAGCTGAAGGTCAAATGAAACAAGCGTTACACACCCAGAGCAAAGAAAGAGAAACAACGGGGCAGGTGTATTTTTTGAAATATTTCCAAGTTATTAAATTAGCTAACTTAAATTTAAATTGGTATCCTTTTAGATTTGACAGCTTTGCTTGATACTGTGCAAACCCGATAACTTTGTACCAGTGCATAGGGGAAATGATCACATTGTTTTGATAACTTTTTAAGCTACTTCTCTTTGTGAATGAACAGATATGACGTAACGGCCCCATGCTCAAGTATACTGAAAGAGATTTTGTATGTTTTCTACCCTGGCTTCTGTAAGACCTCAAGAAAATATTGTGTTCACATTGCATGGCATCCTACAAAAGACACTGTAAAAAATTCTTCAAGTCAGGTCTGTGTCAGCTGTGTTACCTATGTGAGCTAAGAGAAGGTCTTGAAAAGACCTTCAGTCTGCAGTCAATTAATGGAAGTTCTCTCCTATAAAAGCAATTTCAAGCACTACTCTGACTGTGTGAAATACTTGTCTTGCTTCTACGCTGAACTGAAGGAGACATTTTCAAGTTGCACACATTTTCACCACAGTGAATTAAATAACACACGAAGTCGAGCATTTCTAAAATAGGCATATAGGGTTGTGTCCCATCCATCATCCCTGAGATGTGCCAGTTATACACAGTCTGTCACAGCCTTTTGCTAGTGGCTTAGTGAATAGCATGCATAGAGGACCCAGAAACAACCATAGCACGTAGGCTCTTTAATGCTACCTTCTTGCTGACTAATGTTATCTCCTCAAACCTCTTTTAAATAATGAAAGAGTTAGGATTTCAAAATAAAGCTGTTTCTGGCTTCCAGGACTATTCTACTTGCCTAATTGCTGTAACATGTCGATTTGCATTATACATGCCTAATATACGTATCATAGACATCTATTTCCATTTTATGAATTATTTTAAATATATAGTTCTCTATATACAGTAAACTATATAAAAATCAGACTCTTCAGACTGACAAAAAAGCATCATCACCTGTTGAACAAAGCCAGGAAATGTTTCATGCTCACCTAGCTCCCCGGCCTTTCTGCAGATATTATCATATGTATTCAGATCTGCAGGTTCCTCTTTGTGCTTAAGTTTTGGATTGGATGGATATAGTACATATGAAGCTAAAAAGCCTTGGGTTCTATGAATCTTTTTCCTTTAGCTTTAAAGGAATTCCTTTCCTTTTGGAGTAGCTCAGTCTGTTGCAGTTTTGCTGTCATCCTCACCAGTCCACGGTGAAAATTGAAGGAGCTAAGATATTTCACAAAATCCAAAAATACCCCTCAGATTTATCTCTTGCAAACATTTTTGCTGATATGACACTAAATTTCTGATTTATAGGAATTCTGCCTCCAAAATATGTTAAGCTCTTAATTACTTAAGTATAACTTCAATGTTATCTGTCTGAATTGGATGAATACAAACAAACTTTCAGGGAACAAATGCAACCAAATAATGTATTTCCCAAGCACTGAAGTGAAGTGAAGCCTTTTTTGTGGATGATTATTAGAGAGAAACTTGGACTGACCAAAAATTAAAGTAGAATGCAAAATTGAGCTGAGATGTATTAAAAGGCTGCATATTTTATGTATTGAAACACAGAATATTCTGCAAAACAATGGTGCTCTCTTTAACAAAACTCTATTAAAGAAAGAGGCCTGTCAGGGGAACTCATTTTTCAATCCAGTTAAATTTTGTATTTAACATATTCCCACTCTGTATATTTTTCTGTGGCGACTGCTAAGAAAAGTATATATACTCTTGAATATTTGCTTACTTCTGGAATGGGAAATTTCCACACAATTTAGTGATTTAAGAACTGATTCTAATGTAATAAAAAAACCTTTGGGAATACTTAGTGTTACTCAATCTGTAGAACAGACCTTGTTCATTTAGGGCACCATTCAATTCACAAAGCCTTTCCATGGATTTCAGGGGGGCTGAGCTGCACCCTTCAGCCACCAGTGGGCAAATTGCATATCTGTTCAATATTCAGACTTCATTAGATCTTCTGAAGAACTGCTCTAGGAGTTGATCACCCTTTAGTTATTACTCACCCAGTCATTCTTTCTTGAAGAAATAAAAATTTAGAAAGAAGCACGAGGAGGCTCAAACAGGTCATCATGTTCCTTGATGAAGTATAGTTTATCTGAACTGCTGCAACTGACTGTGAACGTAAACGTACTGTTAAGAGTGCAAGGTAGGGCAACCTGGCTATCACGGGAAGAACAGTTAAAGATCAATCATGCTGTATTTTCAATAGGGAAGAGTGCATACATGGAAAATAGCAGCATCCCCATTGACTCAACTTGCTGACCAACTATAAGCATCAGGCACTGGAGCACCTTGTGGCTTCACAGTGGTCTGTGGGTAATTCATACACGTAATCACTGCTTAGAAGATTTGGAAAAAGATACCCCACAGTACAACTCATTCATGCAAATCCTGGCCACAAGATATCAACCAATATGAACAATCATGCAATACTTCTGAATAGCAACATTTTGATGAAGAACTTGCAAGCCAAAGTGCAAGCAAAGTTCATAAATTTCTTCCCTTTTACAGTTTCAATCGGTAGCAGCAGCTTATAAATTAGAGTTTACCAATCAGAGAATTACAGAATAATTTAGGAAGTCATCTGGTTTAATAAGTGCTGGAGCAGTGCTGAATCCAAAGCTAGACTTTATTGCTCAGTGATGAGTACAAGTGAATATATAACATGACTTTTGTGCTATTCATTTTAGTCAACATTTATTATAAACTGGCATTGCATTCTAAAATCTTAGCTAATAGATAAAATCGTTACTTTTAGTCTCTGAACTGTAACTTCGAGTTCAACACAAAAAGTGATACAGGATTTCATTTAAAGATTTTTTTTTTCTGAATGATTGAAATTAATCATGCCTTTGAAACTCAAACTCACAAACACAATTCCAACCTGAGTATTAAAGGTTATTTTAATAGTAGAAAGTGCAGAAAAGTGTTGTAAAGTACAAGGTTCAGATCATTGCACAAGATTAATCAGTATTTTTTTCTTCAACCAAGTAAATCATCAACTTTGCTACTACTCTCGCCTTCTTTTTTTAACATGAAATTCTTCCTCTTCTGTACTCAGAAAAAGACAAAAATACCTATGCTTCTTTTTTTAATCTACTATACATGTATTGTTAACAAAATAATGGAATCTTAGTATCATTTGATTTGGAAAAGACCTTTAAATGCCATCTAGTCCCACTCCTCTGCAATGAACAAGGACATCTACAGCTTGATCAAGTTGCTCAGAGCCCCATCCAGGGACAAAGTATACACTGCCCCTTTGGACAATCCATACCAGTGCTTCACTGTCCTTATTGCAAAAAACTTTTTGCTTATATTCAATCTAAATCTCCCATCTTTTAGTTTGAAACCATTTGCCCTTATCCTATCACAACAGATCCTGCAAAAGAGTCTGTCCCCTTCCTTCTTACCGAGATACTCAAAGGCTGCTATCAGGTCCCTCGGGAGCCTTCTCTTCAACAGCTCCAACTCTCTCAGCCTGTCCTCGAAGGAGAGGTGTTTCATTCCTTGGATCATTTTTGTGGCCCTCTTCAGGATATGCTCCAACAGGTCAATGTTTCTATTGTACTGAGGACTCCACATCTGGACACAATACTCCAGATGAGGTCTCACCAGCACAGAGCAGATGGGCAGGATCACTTCCCTCGAGATGCTGGCCACGCTTCTTTTAAAGTATCTCAGGATACAATTGGCTTTCTGGGCTATGAAGGCAGATTGCTGGCTCATGTTCACTTTGCCATCCACCTGTATTCCCGGTCTTATTTCGGCAGGACAGTGCTCCATTCTTACATCCCCAGCTTGTACTGATAGCAGGGGTTGCCATGACCAGGTTCAAGACTTTGCACCCTATTGTTGAAGTTCATGAGATTCTCCTGAGCCCACCGCCTATCCTGTCTACGTCCCTCTGAATGGCAACCCATTCCTTGGTGTGTTAACTGCACCCCACAGCTTGGTGTCATTTGCAGACTTGCTGAGGGTGCTCTGATCCCTCTGTTGATGTCACTGATACATCAGTCCCAAAACTGACCCCTGAGCGACAACACTTGTCACTGATCTCCATCCAGACACTGAGTCAGTGACTACTACTCCCTGGGTACAATCTCACAACCAGTTCCTCGTCCATCAAAGAATCCACTCATCAAATTCACATCTTTCCAATTTAGAGAGAAGTATGTTGTGAGGGACCTTACCGAAGTCCAGGCAGATGACATGAGTGGCTCTTCCCTTATCCACTGACACAGATATGCCATTATAGAAGATCACAGTGTTGGTCAGGGAAGCTAGGAGCTGACAGTTCCACTTACGATTCCAGCCATCTTATCATTTTTGAAAAATGATAATGGAAAATCATAGTCATAAAGTCAAAATCAAAATCATAAGTAATCTGCAAATACTTCACATAGTACTTGATTGAGAGCCAAGCGATTAGAAATACTGAGGGATGTTTAATGAAGATCAGAAAGTGTTGCTGATATCATTCAGCTATATTTTTGAGGTTCTTGAAATCCTTGCTCTGTAAGTAGCACCAAATGTGTGTGCAAGAATGAGTAGTAAACCAAAGTAAAGCTGCTGCTTTTTCACAGTATCAAAAGTGCAAGATGCCATAATCTATAGCTGAGAAACGTTGTCTTTTGCTTTCTTCCCTGAGGCCAAACCAGCTTTGTTTGCATAAGGGCCTTTCTCTTAAAACTTAACAACAATGAAGATTCATAGCCTTTACTTTATAAAATATTCTATAAAGTATGTATGAAATGTTCTGGTAATGTGAAAAAGCCACAAGACACCCATTATATTTATTTCAAGGTCTTTTTACACTGGTATAGCAGGTATTATATAGTATAGCCTATGGTATGAATGAGAAAAACTGCAGTGGATTCTAAAGCTGTTGTGGACAGAGAATGGGAAATGTCTGCATCTATAAATCCTGAATCACTCATTGCCTTTGCACAGAACTTACTGACTGGCCCATTCCAGTACAACTGTACAAGCTATCTCGTACCTCAAGCACATCCTTTTGTTAAGTGATCTAGGGATACTTACAGTTGCATAAAAAAAATGTTTCTTCCAGAAAAATGCATGTAAAAGGGGGATAAGAAGAACAGGAGAAAGTCATTAATGAGACAATTGCCCTACTCAACATTTTCTAGATGTGATTATATTGGTTTCATTTATTTATACTTTTGCTGGAGCTGAGCACTTCACTGAAACATCTCATTCTCTTCACCGCTTTATTTACAGAGAAAGATGAGACTGAAACCACTTGGTCCAGTTTTGCTGAAATTTTTTCTTATGTGACTTTTCTATAACTGTTTGTTTTCACTTCTCCTCAGCAGACTTGGAGAATGTGAAATGTTTTGTTGCCAGCAGTGAACCTTGATTATCAGACAATGTGGCTATAGAGTGCAAATGTACTTCTGAATGGCATTTGGATCAGTTTCTTCCAGCAGAAGATAAATGAGCAATGCTCCTTGGGTTAGTTATTAAAATGGAATCCCCAGGTAAGTATGGTAAAGAACAAAACCAGCTCCTCTCACCTAGTTCATAGCAGTGAGTGCAAAGAACTCCTTGCAACTTTTTTTTTTTTCCCCCAACTCTGCGAGGTGGTCAAGAGCTTACAGCAAATTCAGCATCAGGAATTAAATCACAGACAGGGCTGGATTCACACAATGTATACATGAAGGAGATGTGCAAGCTTCTGTCCCATCATATTCTTCAAACTGGGAGTCAACATGCAAAGCCGATAATCAGCAGATGCTAAGTTGTAGCTGTGCTTCATTTCCATGTCCTTCTTTTCTCTTTAAGATACAGCTATTGCTTTGACATGTAACTTTCTTGAAGGGCAAACGGTAGGGGACCAAAAATCCTACACCTAAATACAGTATCTTTTGCTATGTTTATGTTTCTGGGTATGATGGACTGCCACTCATCAACAGCCAAACACTCACTCATTGTTCATTATTCCTCAGCAGGATGGGGAGAAAGAAGGAAAGCAAAAATACCCATAGATCAAGACAGCAATTTAGTAGAGAAAGCAAAAGCTGAGTGCAGAAGCAAATCAACAAGAGGAATTTTTCCGATCTGGAGGCAGATGTCCAGCCACTTCATTGTGCATAATGATTGTTTGGAACGATGGATGCCATACCCACGTGCCCCCAACTCTTCTCCCTTCTCCCTTCCCAGGACATTTATTACTGACCAGTTTCATAAGGTTATTCAATATCACTTTGATCAGTTGGGGTCAGTTGTCCACTCCCCTGCCATGTATTGGCTTCGGATCTTGCTTTTATTTCAAGTCTACTATCTTTCTTACCTTCAGAGAAGCCATATTGCAGCACTGTGATGATTCCTGACTTATACCATGGTCAGGTGAAAACAAAAACAAAACAAAAAAAAACAAGAAAAACAGCTTTAAAATATTCCAAAACACTCATCAGGAAAATATATTATATATATGAGAAGGTGGGTGTAGCTACCAAACCACTGATACTCGTTTTTCCAGCCCTGCCAAACCCATTTCTAATCCTGCCAGAAACGTTTCTATCATAATGTAGTTCACCTGTAGAGGCCACGAGTCTTCCACAGCAAGTTCTACACGGGTATGAGAAATGTGGGCAACGAGGCATGAAGTAGTAATTTCCAGCCCTGGCCAAGCCTAGGTGTATCTGGGTGCTGCTGACATGACAGCTTTATGCCTACTCTGTTAGTACCTCTCAAATGTCGTGCTAGCAGCCAGATAGTTTAGATGCTGAGTAATTTTGGCAGCCTTGATTTAAATTGTAAATCCACATAAACATTATTTCTATTGAAGAAATAATGGTGTGAATGTAAAATATATATTCTAGAAGAATTATAACTCTTGACGTCTTTTCGCTGGCTGGCAAGTAGCATTTCTGACTGAGTTGCTACAGAAAGGAGTGAAGTCACGCTTGAGGAGTGCTGAATCACAAGAGAAGAGGGCAGCTGGAATTGATCTGTCTAGTCTGATGTGGATGGGGCAGCCCTGTCTGGAAATATAAAGCGCGGGATGCACAAGAAGAAGATCTCAATGTTTAATCCTAGCAGACGCCTCCAAATAAATTAGCTGTCAGTTTCCGTATGAAAGGCTGAGGCAGTCATTCTTGACCTGTCCAGGGGTGCATCTTCTGCTGTGGAAATGCAGAAACCTTATTGAGTAGTCTGTCCCACCCATGGGACAGGGCTGCCTTGCTGCAGGTGAAGGACATCCCTAGTCTTTGTGTTTAACATCCAGACATGGCCTCTTTCAAACTGTTTGATAATTTGTTAGCACTTAAATGTTGTTGAAAAACCCATAATTCATAGCTTTAGCACCTGAGTAAGTGTTAAATGGCTGGCAGGAGGGCTATCTGGGGGAACAGTGCTGGTGTTTAACACCTCATTATCACTTTCCAGTGTCCTCTGGCTAGATAACTGAGAACTGCAATATGGAAAGGTTTCAGAAAGATTTTGGAAATATTACTTACCTAACAAAAAATTAAAATCTAGCAAGTCCTCTTTGCTCTTTGCTGTCTTTTGAAAGTGATCTCTGTTTCCCTATTTTCTGGAAATAGAAATTGGCAGAAGGAGGGTAAATTGCTGTGATGCAGAACAGTGACAATCTTGTCTCTTTCTATAGAAGAGGAGCTGACACATTTACTGTAAAGCATGAAAACAAAACATTATATCCAGAAATAATATCAAAAGAGAAGAGGTACTCAGCAATGGCATGTGACAAGTGGGTAGCAAAAGAATATGAAAAAGTAAAAGGGTGAGGCAGGTTTCATGCCATCATCTTTGTCCTTTTTAGGCTTCTTGAGGAAGCCAGCTGGGTGACTTGGCACAAAAGTGCTTGGTCTGGGTGCAGGAGCAAAAAAATAAGCCTGGAAGAGACTGCCAAGCCCACTACTATCACAGTGACAGCTGATAAAATTATAAACTCTGAAATGTGGCTAGAAATGATTTTTATCCCATCATTTAAACATTGCCCCACTTCGGCATTAAAGTCCACCAAAGATTTTTTAAGTTTTTTTCTTTTTTTTTTTCCTCTTTTTCTTTATTCTATGGAGAATTTATATCCATTTATTTTTCTATCACATTTTCTTTAGCCTTAAACATATTTCTTTTCCCAGTGCCTATATCTCTCCTATAGATTTAAAGAATAATTACATCTTTGCTCCTTTTCTAAACTTAGATGATCAGGTCTAGACTGCATGGTTTCTGATTACATTTTCCTATAAAAACAGACTTTGTTCCAGCCTGCAGTGATCTTTATAGAATGGAGATTCAGAAAGGTTTTCTGATAATCCAGTCACACATGTCTTCCCAGCATCACTATTGCTGTTCTCTTCAGTCCTGCTGGAGCTATTCCTTGCTGTCTAGCATGCTATGTCAGGAAACAGTTACTGTGAAAAATTACCCAGAGAAATCAGAGGAAGAAGCTCCTGGAAGGACTGGTGGTCTGCTGGGATCCTGAGGAAATGAGCTGTAAGGTGGAAGGTTGGATGGCTCCTGACTCACAGTGAAGATTTATGGAATAAGCAAGCTACCGATTAAAGGCAGCTGAAAAGGGGATTATCAACAGCAAGGAACCAGATCATGGATGGTGTTTTCAGCAAGAGACTTTCTGAAGCGAAAGGATAATTAAATATGTAATATAGAAAGTCATTGTGATGGTATAACAGGAGCTTTACCACGAAGGAAGTGGAAATATTTTTAGCATCATGCTGTGTAGGTCACACACCTGTGATCAGTAATTTCCATAATTATCACCCCCGATAGACCCTGTGGTAATGGGACAACCTGGGGTCTAGGTGTTGCCAATTTTATGCTAAAGACTCTAGATGTTACTTTAGGGAGAAAGGGCCTCTCTAGGAGCAACTGCAATGATAAATCTTTGGAATGCCAAAATCAGCCCTAAAACACGAGTGGCAGCTTGTATCTAAGAATAAAGTGGAGGCCTGTGTGCCGATGTCAGGAGGTGCAGCCTTGCTGAGTGCACAGAGTTCTGTTTCCACCTCAAAATGACTTTTCTGGACTTTTATGCATTTTATTATGTGGGGTACAGTATACAAATAGCTGCTGTGTAAAACTGAACAGCAGGTCAGAAGAAAGATGATGCTGTAACTAAATTGCACGGCAGTACTGACACCTCTTAGTCTGCAAGTCTGAGGCTACGATGCTGAATACTAACATTTCCATTTAGGCTGATGTTTGACAGAATTAGAAAAAGTGGTGGTGTCAAAAGGACTACTGTTCCTGCAGCTGACAAGGAAACCATTTTATATAATTGTTTCAGCCTACAGAAGAGGGTAATTCCTTTGGACATTGCTGGGTTTTATTTTTGTAAAGAGTGAATAAATTATCTCGGTCCCCTGGATCAGAGGATGTTAAGTTCAAATCCTGTTGCTGGAATAATCACTACAAAATAGTTCAGTGTTGATTCTGCAATTTGTGGGTAGTTTTGGTGGGAAAGGCATTTTTCCAAGTTTTCTCTCTTGATGTGTTGAAATTACAGAAAAACTGAATTGTCTAAAGGGTGGCCAGGATAGTCAAAATGGCAATTGGCTGTAATATGTACAATAAAAGTTGACTAAATTCAATAAAATAGTACCCCACTGCTAGATTTTTGCCTCTACAAAAAACCTATGACAACTTAACTAGATTTGGTCATTTTAATAATTCTTCAGGTGTCTCCTTTAGAAGTCCTAGGTACAGAGCCCCTGTAAGCATTAGGAAATCTCACATTTCATTTCTGCGGAATTTAAAGGTGTTCTCTTGTGAGGTTCTGCTTCACAGAAGGTTAGAAAATAACAGTTGCTTATGTTGAAACATCTGATCCCTATTACTATATTTAATATGGACTACTTTAACAAAAACACTGTTATAGGATTCCAACTTCAAATTCATTGAATTCTTGTTTTCATATTATTCTTGACCAATCAGTTACTTGGGAGGTGAATGACAGGTGCTTGTTAGTTTACATACAACTTTATAAAGAAATTAAAGAATCAATAAAATGATACAGAACCAGAGAAATAATAACAATAAAAATCACTCACTGTCTAGTGATTGATGGTGTTGATACCATGAAAATGTTTCTTTTTGTATTATTCCAGTCTGTTTGTCTTCTTCCCTGAAAAACCAAAAAGGTATTTTTGGGGTTTTATGAGGTTGACGAGGTTTATCACATTTTTCTCAGGTGCTTTATTACAAGAACTACTGATCTTCACCACTCTGGGATCACTGCTGTAAACCAAGAGCTGACCCTTTCTGCCATTGTGCACCCAGCAGATGCAGACAGCACAGCAAGTGAAATGTGAGTTCATCTGATATGTGAACTTGGTTCCTTTTTCTTGGGGAAGAATTTTCTTAAATAAGATATATTGATGTGAGATTTCCCTTTGTTCAGCTCTGAAGAATATGGAAATAAACATTTGGCACTTGAGGTAATGCTTGATGATAAAACAATGTTTGTTGGGCCGCAGTTAGAACCATAGAATCTTTGAGGTTGGAAAAGACCTCTGAATCATCTAAGCCAACCATCCATCTACCACCAATACTGCCCACTACACCACATCCCTCAGTGCCACATCTGCCCTTCTCATGAACACCTCCAGGGATGGTGACTCCACCATCTCCCCGGGCAGCCTGTTCCAATGCCTCATCACCCTGTTTGAGAAGAAACACTTCAAAATATCTAACCTGAACCTCCCTGGTGCTACATGAGGCTGTTCCCTCTCATCCTGTCGTTTTCACCTGAGAGAAAAGGCCGATCTCCGCCTCTCCACAACCTCCTTTCAGGGAGTTGTAGAGAACAATAAGGTCTCCCCTGAGCCAAGATTTTGATTATCCACAATCTTGTCTCCATCCATCAAAATGAGCGTGATTGTATTCAGATTAATTTTGCTTCAAATCTTGAAGGAGCAGGAACTGGCTACATGTTGCATGTTAATATTAACAGTTTTTTTAATATCATAACTAAGTGGCCTTTTAGAACCTTATTAATTTGGCTGGTTTTATGCTGAGTATTTCTTTCATGGGCAGCCCCTTCTCAGCAACCTGCGAGACCACTGTAAGTTGTAACAACAGAGGAGTCATAGAGATTTGAGTGGTGAGTAGTTAACTGTTTTGTTATGGTTGTGTCTAATTACTATTCAAGCTCTGCTACTTCACAGGGATTTCACTCTTAGGGTCTCTAAACAGAAATCTGTTAGTTTTGGCAGCCTCTGGTCTGCTGTGTAACATTCATCAGTGTCTTTCACTGGAGTTTCAAAGGCAACACTTAGATGTAATGGTTTTGCTATGAAACAAAACAGAGAATGAGTATTGTGGTGTTGAAAACACATTTCACAGAGTTGTTACAGGTCTTCTGGAAGGCTGCCCTTTATTTAATTAATCTTTCTGCATTTTGTTGTTGCATTTTCCCTCACTGTTTTATTATTCTCTGAAGGATTCGGTCCCCAGAGCCTTCTGCAGGGAAAGGTCTGCTGGATTAGATGTGGTGCCTTCCACCTGGTGCATTTCCATGAGCCCCTCATGATTAGCAGTGTGGTGTGCAGGCCTACTGTGAACGATCAAATGATCTGTTTTCTTTTCCCTTGAGGTGAACCACATTCGCTTGTACAAGAAAGCAAAATCTCCTCAGCAGACCTGAAAAGCAGCCTACTGCTTTGGAGAGGGCTCTAATAGGCACTGATGTAAAACCCTGACCCCTGTTAATGTGATTCTATTTGCCATGAAGCCTTTTTTAGACATTCATTTATTATATGTGTATTTATTATATAAGTAGGTGATGCCAGCATGCTCTGCTGGATTAAAGCTTGTTGAGTTAAATGATTATTCTAGAAAGATTTATTTTCCTCTGAATGTAATTTTACACACCAGCCCAGTGAAATGAGCACAGTGGAAAATCTCACTCCACTGCTTTGATGGACTAAACTGGTGCCATCCACACTCGGCAGACAAGGGCTTAAGAAACTGGGACTTTTTCATAACGTCATGAAATGACAGCTTAGGTGTTAAGTAATTTCTGTGGTAGACAAACACCTGGAAGCAAAGAAGCAGTTTGTCTTTGGCAGAGCTCTGGCTGAACTCATTGTCCAGCCTGGGGTTTATCCAGACAGCTCATGGTTTTGGCTACATCTAAATAAACAGCTTTGAATGCTGGCTTAGAGATATTAATGGGTTTCTTGCATCATTTATGACTATGTGTAGTGGCAATTGTGCTCCAACAAATCCACTGCGTAAATCAGGTGTGTATTTTGGCATGGCCAAAGCTGTGTGGAAGAGAGCTTTTAAGTAAGGAAAAGAAAAGTTGCCTCATAAATGTCAATCGGATATTCCATCAGACTCCAGGAGAATATGACAGGGTTACCATCCATGAATGCAGATGAATGATTAGAAAATGAATGTGCACTGAATGTGATCTTTCATCATCGTTACTACTTAGTCTGAGGGAATAAAGATGAAGTTCCCATCACTTTATTTTATTATATGTAGGGTCTATATACATCTATATGTACATAGTTGTCACCTGAGAACCTAACTGCAGTTTATTTGAAATGTTTGATGCATAATATATCTTATAGTTGGTTTAAGTTCTATTTGTGTGCCAGCTATGGGTTGAATATAGCTGTAGTGTGAGACTAAAAGAAAAGTGAAAACTGTGTAAAGGAGAAAGAGTGTCATAATTTTCAAATCTGTTGGCTGTGTAACCTCATTACTGTCAGTGTATTGATGGAAGAGTGTTATTACATTAACAAATAGGCAGTGATGCTTAAGAAGCTAATGAGTTGGTGGGCCACACTTCAGGGTCACATGATAGTGGCTTCTGGTTTTGAAGGTGTTTTGGACCAGAAGTTTGATCTAAGTTGCTTTGACTTCACTTTCTGGAAAAAACAGACTTACTTCAAGAATGATAAAGGGATCCTAAAGAGATCATTAGTAGTTGTTAGAGGTAGAAATCTTGCATATCTCTACAAATTCTACAGAAGCTGGTAAATGTATAGAACTTCAGTCCTTACCTTCATAAAATAGTTGATGAATGTTCAGGCCTCTAAAATAAGTGCACCATGAGAAACCAGGTCCTTAGGTTGCTCCAAAAGTTATGCCTCCTAATTATTTCCAAAGAAACTACAACACATACAAAAACCACAATATCATTTTTGATAAAACAAATTCTCAGCTACAAAACAAAACACTGTTTTTCTACATAGGCACCACCATTGGCTGTACGTTTTTGCCAGAGATGAACAAGTGCCTGCATGCTCATGAAAATCTGGGAGGTAGCCCACTGTCATCACTGATGAAAAGCACCTCCCAGTGCCTCACAGTGCTCACATTCACTGTCTGATCTCCAGAAATGTTCGGAAATTGTCATTGGAATGTCAGTGGATGCCATTTTTCTTCATGGAAGAATTTAGGTTCCACCCCTTCGCTTCATACTCACTTCCATGTCAGATGGCACTTTGTCAAGAGTGCCACTCTGCTGCCATCTGTCCCATGGCAACAACTTGTGTTGCTGGGAAGGTTCAACCTCTACTCCCATACCACCAGCAACCGCCTCTGATGTCATGGGCCAACATAATGAAATAAAAGGGAGTGCTTTCTGACAAAGAACCGGCTCATGATGAGACTTTTCTACAATGGAAGCTTACATCTCTCTTTGTCACCTTTTTTTTTTTTTCCCTTTAACTCAAAATTTGTGAATTATAGGTCTCTTTAAATAACAAAGGCAGCTATTCTTTGTAATTAGGATGGATTCTATTTTACTCTCTCCTTTTGAAGTGAAAGCTGAGAAATCTAAGGATAATGCTCTTTATCTGCTTCTATTCTACTATTTGCTTCGCACTCAGCACTGAGCTGAAATGTCCTCCATCTTTTTTTCTGGCACTTATACAGTGAGGGAACACAACTGATATTGGTTATGACATGATGAAGTATGTCAGTCCATGAAGACTTTTTGCCTGAGAAAGGAAGAATGACATCTGGACATCATTCACTGCTTTTATACCCACATTGTTCTTCTCAGAATACTTCTGGTCTATGGACAAATATTCATTTTTATACACTGAAGGGAGACTGGACTTTGCATATTCAAGAATCTGTGGCAGACCTGGCTTTTCAGTGCTGAAAGTTTAAAAAAAAACCCACAAATATGAATCCAGAGTAAAGGAAAATGTACACATACATTGGTGTGGGGTTCTGGACACACGGGATTGCAGGAGAGTAAAAATAAATTGATCAATATCAATTTATTGTGGCCTAAAATATCACCCTGTATGAACTAATCGATGGTGAGTAGCTAGAAACATATTGTATCTTGAGACAAATATGTGTGGGACAAGTGAAATTTCATGTTCATTGTGTTTGCCATAGTCTAAGAGCTCACACACAGGCAGTTACTGCTCTGCTGCACAGAAATGTATGACAATTTGGGATGCTACTGACTGTATGCTTGAAGTCCCTGCTGTGTTCTCTGCTAGAAATATCTGCATGAACTTAAAAAATAGCAGCTTTTGAGACTAAGAACAATTTGTAAGTATTCTGACTTCAAGTACTCACTCTACTGTCTAGGTTAGAAATTTTGAAACGAGATTGGCATTTCAAATGCTTCTCTGAGTTCTGCAGCCTAGATCCATCCTCCATATTTGGACTATTTTAACAACTAGAATCCTCTTGACTTCTAATGTTTGATGAAAAAAGTCTCTTCCAAGGTGTGATGGAGGTGGGTTGCATCATGCTCTGGAACTCCCACTGCATCCACTGGCTGCAGGAGAAACATAAAGATGTGTGGGCTCCTATTCTTGGTTGCTGGAGTTCAGTGCCCGAAATGAGTTGGTCTGAATCTGAGTTTCAGCAAGAGAAAACAGGAGGGGAGAGAAATTTTGTAAATCAACAGACTTTTTCCTGATTTCTTCTTGTCTACCTTTAAAAAAAATTAAATTCAAAGCCACTTCATCAGTTTTATTGTGTTTTACTGGTTTGTAAATCAGGTTGTGAAAGGGACATTCAGGGTATTTGATGTCAGACTCTAGTCCAGCTCTTTAACCAGGTTATACCCAGTTTACCCAAATTGGTTCTGCCTTCTTTAAGAATCAAAACCACAAACCTTTATGAAGGACTAAAATGTATTTTTCTCTTTCAATGAGGAAACATTCTAACAAAATAAATATTTTATGTAAATAAGTCTGGCATTTCAGAAGATTTAATTTATCTATAAAATAATACTTGGAGTGGTTCTCCGATTATAGCTTCTAATGGATCTATTGTTATCCATGTCTAACACACACACACACACACAAAAAAAAAACCAAAAAACAAAAAACAAAACACTCAAAAAAGGACTAAAATACAAAAAGCTTGTTTAAAAATAGCAACTTGACACACAGCCCAAAGTATCCTCCTGCAAACAATGCCCCATCGGGTGCCATAATTTCTAAGGTCTTAGCCATGGCAAGCAGAACTTTTAAGTTACACCCTACTATTTGTCAGCCATTAAACAAAGCCAGTATGTAGTGCCCTAGCTGAAAGGAAATCCAACACTCACAGAGTGCCTTTCACAAAGCTCCCACCAAGAAATGAGTCATCTGGGGACTCGCCACTGTCTGTGGAAGCTCATAAAACACGAGCTCTGCCATTTGGTGGCTTCATTTGAAAACGACTGACTTGTGTTTCTTTCTCACTGAATGGTAACGTAAACTGCCAACACAGAGTGTGTCCACTTTAAAGGCTGTCTCTCTCTCTAGTGTCTTGCCAGTTCTTGTAAAAGCTGAGTCTGTGTTATGAATAGGGCACCCCTCTGCAGACCCCAGGGTGGGATAAGCAGGTTTCTCTAAATGGCTCCAAGCAGCAAGGGGTAGGCTCCTCCGTGGGGAGAGGGGGGTATGTCTTCAGATGGACTCACTCTTTGACCTCCCACATTACTTATGAAGTCTATTGGGATCGCAGGCTTTGTGTTTGAATTTCAAATGAGGAGTGGGATGAGCAAATATATTTGCTTAGCATATGGCTATGAATACTCATTAGAAAATAAACCTGTGGGAGGAGGCAGGATGGATGTTATAAAAGCTGGAAAAGTTCATTTGGGAGGGGTATGCTTTTGTTTCTAGCTGTAATCATTTCTGATCCAGACTGTGGTATGAATTTGGTGCCCAGCTGTGGCATTGAGTTCAGTGTCCTCTGAGTTCAGCAGTTCCACAGCCTGGAAAAACATTGCAAGGAACTGTTTGCAGTGGAAAGGTGAAGTGTGAAAATAGCTCCAACTGCTCAGCAGATTGTGATTTCTGTTTTACGCCTTTTGGCAGCCTCATGCTTTTTACCTTCTCTTACATTACCAACATGCATAAAACTCAAGCCCCTGGATTTCTGGCCTATTAGCTGTTTTTCACAGAGGAGTTAGCCCGACTTAAGTTGCTCAGGATGCGTTTACCTTCAGTACAGCATCACCTGTCTCTTGAGTAGACACGAGGGACTCGGTTGTGTGAACTATTGGTGGGGATTGTTCAATGTTATTATTGCAAATCACCCCGGGAGCCCACCCTCTGCTGTCCTGTGCCCTAAAGACCCTTGTCTCTCCCCATGCCTCTGCGTTTGAAGCACTAATGATGAGAGGACCTGGCCAGACTGGCTTACATCAAGAGTTCTCTGTAAATGTCATACTGTTTTTTGTCGTGCAGAGATAGATTCCTTGTCATAGAAGCTCTATTAACTCTGAAAAGTTTATTTTACAAAACAGATTTGAGCTGAAGAGGTTATTAAAGTTTATGGACTTAACATGATAAAATGTTGTTTCAAAATCTATTTTGATGGTGGTTTTGCCTTCTTAACTTTATAAGTTTCTGATCAACACTTAGGCTTTCTTTCTATCTACTCTTTGTATTTTCACTCATCTTCCCCTAGATTTCCATTTATCTGCTTTCCCTCAGTTGAATCTTGAAATCTGAAAGAAGAGTTTGAGTGTGAACAGAGCTGTACAGCTAAAAAATCTTACTTTTCAGAGATACAGAATAAATCCAGTGTCTCTTTTCTACTAGCCCATTTGCACTTCCAATGAGAAATAGTGAGAAAATCAGATGAGAACAGGACAGAGTTGGCAGACCTACTGCCAATCTTTCCACCCTCATTGTCCAGCATGCTGACCTTGTAGTGGCATCAGCAGTGCCAGAGCACAGTGGTATTTGGGCTACATGTGAATCTGTGCTTGTTTCTTAAGTTGTTCAGGTTGGTCATTAGGAAAAAATTTTTCAAAAGAGCAGTGATGCACTGGCACAGGCTGCCCAGGGAGGTGGTGGAGTCACCGTCCCTGGAGGTGTTCAGAAACCACGAAGATGTGGTTCTGAGGGACGTGGTTTAGTGGGCATGGTGGGGATGGATTGACAGTTGAACTGGATGATCTTAGAGGTCTTTTCTAACCTTAATGATTCTGTGATTCTATGTTTTTGGCATCTGCTGGACAAATGGACATAGACATAAAGCTTCTGATTAAAGAAGTGTCATGCAATATACATTGCATTATGCACACCTTAAGATATCACCTTTCACAGTATGGGACTGCAACAGAATCATAGAATCATAGTAGAATCATAGAATCATAGAATCACAAGGTTGGAAACGACCTGTAAGATCATCCAGTCCAACCGTCTCCTCATCACCATTGCCACCACAAGCACTAAACCACATCATGCAGCACGTCATCCAGACACCTCTTGAACACTGCCAGGGATGGCGACTCCACCACCTCCCTGGGCAGCCATTCCAGTGCCTGACCACTCTCTGAGAGAAAAAGTTCTTCCTTATGTCCAACTTAAACCTCCTCTGATACAACTTGCAGCCATTGCCCCGTGTCCTGCTCGTTGCCTCGGAGAAGAGGCCAAATCCCTCTTCACCACAACCTCCCTTCAGGAAGTTGTAGAGTGCAATGAGGTCTCCCTGAGCCTCCTCTTCTCCAGACTGAACAATCCCAGCTCCCTCAGCCACTCCTCATAAGACTTGTGCTCCAGACCCCTCACCAGTTTTGTTGCCCTTCTCTGGACATGCTCCAGGGCCTCAATGTCTTTCCTGTAGTGAGGGGCCCAAAACTGAACACAGTACTTGAGGTGCGGCCTCACCAGTGCTGAGTAGATGGGGATGATCACCTCCCTGCTCCTGCTGGCCACACTGTTTCTAATGCAGGCCAGGATGCCATTGGCCCTCTTGGCCACCTGGGCACACTGTCGGCTCATGTTCAGCCGAGCATCAACCAACACCCCCAGGTCCTTCTCCACACTCATCCAGCCACTCATCCCCAAGGTTATAACGCTGCATGGGGTTGTTGGGGCCAAAGTGCAGAACCCAGCACTTGGCCTTGTTGAACCTTATCCCAACAGTTTTGCTTGTCATCATTTTATTTTTATAGCAGTATAAAACTGTTTATATTGCACTTCATATTTAAACATCTATTGTGCACTATCCTATTCTCATTCAGAGAAAAAAGGTGCGCTTAATTCCAAGCTTGATTACAAATTTTCCCAAACAATCAGTTTCCTTTTTTGACTTAACTCCAGTTTTGGTGCTAAGTCGAAAGAGAGTAGTAAGGCATTTGCAAACTGTTGTTTTTAATCCATTTCTCATGTCTTTGCTCTTTTCCCTATAATACTCTATATCTGCATCAAGGAGTGAGAGTAGATCATCAGAATATTCTCCTTTTGTCCACAAATCATGAATCTATAGTTTTTGTGTTTCTTTTGCTTTGATTTCTGCCATGTTTAATTAATTAATCAAATTTATATCAAAACAGTGTCAGGAAAGGACTCTTTCAAACAGTATTGAGCTGCTTCCCAAACTCCCACGTAAGGATTCAGTAAGAAGACTCTTGGTTAAACGAGCTACCAAATGAGCTAGCATTCCGTTCACAAAGGGATGGCACAGATGTAAGATACAAGCTAAGTCCTATGCACAACATAATTGTATAGTAAGTATTAATACTCCCTTTTTTCACTGTACTGAAATACAAAAACTTAAAATCACGAATCAAACAATTAAAATTTTCTGATGAGAACAACATTTGTTGGAAAGCTTCGATCTTGAAGGATGTGTTAATAGACTGTGAGAAACTCTATGTTGCTGAACTTCACATCCTTGGGTAGCTCCTGGCAGCGTAATTGTCATCTAGCTGCTGTGGTTTCAGATGAGATGGCATTACCCCCTGCTTCCTATTTACTTGCGTGCAGTTTCACTATGACCTGCATCTTACTGATACTTGGGTATGATCTGGTACCGCGGGACATTTTTAAGAATGAGAAGCAATAAATGAACAGCATCACCATTTTCTTGCTCAGAGGAGGCAAAGCTGTACAAGATGTGGTGTCAAGCCCTTATAATCCATGGCAGAAACTCTTTTGCTATAGGATTTCCTGCTTTGTAATTGAAATGTTTGCCTCCAACGAGGAATTTACTTCCACCAGGCACCAATCTATCCTTACATGCCAGACTGGCAGATTCCTTTGTTGTTTTGAAGAGGCTGGAAATTCTTTCAGGAATCCTTTCAGACCTGTGGGACTAAACCTAGTATTTATTTACTTTCAGTTGTATCTTTGTGGGATACTGAAGTTTGAACAATGCCATTTCAAGAGCCCAATTCTTCTTCTTTTCTTCGTTATTTCTCACGTGCTGCCAAGTCCTAACTGCCGACCTCCTTGCAGAAGGTGTTCTGTAAACATTGACACAGTCCCTGTGCCAAAGAACTTGTAGTTTAGCACAGTCTCAGAGTCAAGGCAAGATTAAAGGAAAAAGTTCAGAAGCAAATTAATTGAATGGGGTTGATATACATCACGTCAGGGAGCACTGTTTGCTGGAGTGTTTTCAGGTTTTTTTCTGAATGCTTTCTGGACACCACATTAATGGTTACAATCACTGTCATTTCATGCATATTCAGGTTTTTTTCTTTTCTCCTTCCACACAAAATCCATTGACAGATGTCTGTAGACAGTCACTACATTGAATATACTATGGACAAACCCCCTTGTAAAGAGGGTTTTGTCCGACATCTTGTCAGAGGTTCAGCCTGTCTCTTCAGCACGAATGATTTGGACATTCATGTTTGATTCCACAGAGATCAGGCCTCCAAACATTTCTTGGTGGTGTATGACAGAAGGTTTATTCTGTCCAAGTCCTGTGTTCTTCTTTGACATTTCCAGTGGAATATGGCATACTCCCAGCCAGCCAAGTAAGATACTTGACATGATGTAGAAGCAAGTCACAGAAATGATTTGTCAGCCTTTCTCAGAAGAGTTGCTATGAGATGGTGGATGAAGAACAGTCAGAGATGGGTGGGCTATGGAGAAAGGAAGCTTTTAGAATCATGTCTACATGTATGTTCATATATGTTCATCCTGTAGCATGAGTATGTGATGAACATTCAGCCTAAAGTAAAAGTCATATCTTATTTTCATGTATGAGTTCATTTTGTTCCAGCTTTCCTCCTGTGTTTGAGCTCATATATGGCATATGAAGCTCATTCTTCCTCATGCTTGCTCACTGCTTACTCCTTTCCAGGCCCAAAGCCTGGCAGAAGAGATGGATAATTTCCTCCGTGGATAAATAGGAAGCACACTAAGCTACTAAGTTACAAAGCTACAAGCACGGTGGGATTTTCTGAATGTCAGGGAAGCTTTCGCCTTGGTCTTACTTTGTGTCATCCAAAGCTGCTCTCAAATATTACTATTGACAGTGCCTCACTGTGTAGATACTACAGTGTAGTCCACTGAGTGATTGGAATTTTGCAGAAACCAAAGACAATAAATAACATAAGAGAGGTTCTAATAAAAACATGGTTATTCTATCGAATAGAAGACAGAGCAAATAATCAAATAGGTAGGTCGCTCCAAAAGTAGTGCCTCCTATTTATTTCCATGGAAAATACAGTACATACAAAGACCACAATGACAGATGACATATGAGAGAGCAAATTCTCAGCTTCAAAACAGTGTTTTTCAGCACGGTCATCACCATTAGCCAGCAATGAACAAGAGTCTGCACTCTGCTCATAAAAACCTGCTGCTCCTTTGGTGGTGACCCACTGTTACTGTTGCCACTGCTGAAATGCACCACTCACCTCTCATGGGGCTCACAGCCACTACTTGGTCTCCAGAAATGCTCAGTAAGTGTCAATAAATGTCAATGGGTGCCATTTCATTCGCATGGGGGAATTCAGTGACACACTTTTGCCTCATTCACACTTCCATGGCAGATGCCATTTTATCAGACTGCCATTCTGCTGCCATCTCTCACACAGCAACAACATGCAATGGGCCATTGGTGGGAAGGTTCAACCTCTGCTGCCATACCACCAACATCTGCATCTGACATCATGGGTGACATAGTAAAATAGGAGGCATTACTTTCAGAGCAACCCTTGTAGACAGATAATACTTCAAAAGTAACACACCAATGCTCGTAAAAACGTAGGAATGAAAACCATTTTATAAGAGTGCTGCTAAAAACGCAGAGAAGTCTGCTTATTTTTTGACACCAAAAATGCAGAAAAGTCTGCTCACTTCTTGACTCCATACGTCTGTTTCTTGTATTAAAGAGATGGAAACAATGTTTATGGATATTGCATAACCATGAAAGCCAAAAATAATAATCCTATTAAATTTAGTCCAAATAGCATGTAATGAGATTCAAAATGATATGTTAAATACACATTCTAATAATGAAACTCAAATTGCTTTACAAATAGCATAGGGAGAACATTAGCCTATTTTGATTCTAATAATTACTTGCATCCTGTGTTCCAAATCTATTCAATATGCTTTTTGTAAGAACAAATATTTGTTCTACTAATTGTTCTGCAATTCTCTGGGTTATTTTTAAAAGGCTAAAGGACTATACAAGACCAGAAGTTGTCTGTTAGAATAAGATCTGGTTGTTTTTTTTACTTTAATCATCTTACAGTATTTGAAGAAATTAGGTTCTCTAATACCTCTGTCTTTTGTCCAGATTTGAGTTGTCTGTGTTTTGTATACTATCATTAAACCACTTTTCAAGTGAATCCTTGCCAGACTAAACATAATCTTTCCTTGTAGGACATTCCAACCAAACCTATGCAACCACTGTAGCCCTTTCTGGATTGTCCTGAGTTGTGGATTCCTGCTTTTCAGGCTAGGTACTATTCCTAGTTTAGATTTTAATTCTTATCCAGCTATTAAGATATTATCATCTTATCGTATTATCAGCTAATAAGGGGCTATCGATATATTTTTGACTGCAGAAAAATGTAAACTCTCTGTAAAGAGACCATATGGTTTAAATGTTTTAAAGTGTTGTTCTTAAATAGAGACAGAAAGACTATGAATGGGAATGGAGCTCAGCTTTGGTTTACTTCTGGCTTCACACTGAAACAGCTGGGGTTCTCCGTGGGTATTAGAAATGGACCAGAATTGTATAAATGCTACTTTATCCACCCCTTGAAATATTTATTCAGGTTTCTTTCCTTAAGTTTTCTACAGATGTGAAGTCGATTAGTCTTCAGTCTTACTGCCACAATCTCAAAGACCCAGTGTGTGGCCCCCAGCACATGGAAAGATGACCACTGTGCGAGATACACAGGGGACTTTTCAGATCCGAAGCCAACAGTCTGAAAAATAAAGTACCTGGGGGAAGCATGTCTTCTTTCTATTGACAGTGAGATCAGGTTCAAGGAGAAGTTAAGCATGTGAGCTAGATAAAAGAACAAAAGTCAGGCAGACTAAGTCTCATTATCTTCATTTTCTGCCATGCTGCATTTATATTTTTGATTCTTTAAGGATATGTGTATATTCATTTTGTACCATGCAAAATGAGGGTTTCTGAAGACTGCTCAAAAACTGTGACTTTTTGATAACATCAACTCTTTCTAATTTTCCACTTAAAACAAAGAAGGGGAGAAACTGTTAGGGAGCAAAAATGTCTGTAACAATATCCTGGCCTTAAAAATATTCTGTGTTTGAGTGGCGATTCCTCCTTTTTCCTTAGCAGAATTGCATGTAATTCTTTTCACATATATGGAATAGTCCTGGGTATCGAGTACAGCTGGGATTTCTGAATACAAATACAATCTGACTGCATACCATTGAAACAAAACTCAGTTGCTTGGAGAGTCTATTGGTGAATTCCTTAAGTCTCATTAATCACGTATGTGGTGACACTGGAGGGGGCTCTTTACTTTTTTATTTCTCATTTGTCTCTGATATTCCCCGTTTATTACAAAATCCCTTCCTTTGCTGGAATTATAAGTGGCTGTTTTTCAATACAGTTGTAGCCTTTCACTCCCAGGTGGAGCCACCCGTGTGCAAAAGCTGCAGGTTTTGATGAATATCCTCATTGGTCACAGAGCAAAGAGACCATGACAGACCTAGGAGATACTTGATGGTGTGGCCCACCAGGGAAATGACAATTACAGATGGAGTGTGCTTATGCTGCTCACACAATCTGATTCAGTTCCCCTCTGGCAGAACAAAGTTTGTCCCTCCACTCTCAGAAGTCTGGGGTTTCTCATCAGAAATAATACATGTTTAATTAGGGAATTTATGAATTAACTTGCCCTCTTTGGAGCACAGATTCTCTCCTCCTGTGTTGATGCCTAGATCAAAATGTATGAAGACAGTTACGTCCTTTGCTGTGTTTGAGCACTGTCACACGATGTGTTGTGTAGCACAGGCACTGGCACGCACTATTTCTGTCTGCACTAAATGTGCATGGATTGCAGACTGCTCTTAGTTTTCATACCCTGCCTTCAGGAAACTTTGCTCCCTTATATCGAGTGGCTGCACTGACATCTTGGCAGTCAGTGTGTGATAATGAATTGATCATCAGTGATTAAATTAATAACTTCAAATCATTTAGACTCTGGACTGATAAGAAAATGATCTGCCCAGCTCCGGGCAGAACTTAGTATGATCTTACTGCTTCTACATCTTCTTTCTTAATTCAAATTTGTTCACACCTGCTGTTGCACAAAGAGGCTGTTGGTGATAACAGAAGGTGGAAGTTTTGTTCTTACAAGGCAACAGGCTCTTTTGCCTCTGTGCAGCAGTGCCTCATGGCCAAATACTTTGAGGTATGGTCATTCCAGGCAGCTTTTTACTCAGAGGTGACAAGTGAGGTACACGGGGTGGGTCTGCAGACAGCTTTCACCTTGTGTTTACTCTGCAATAGCAAGCACTGCTGGAGTGGTCTGCAGAAGACACATACCGACACTGCACAGATGGCACACTGACACTCGTTCTATTTGATGAGCAGAGGACAAATCTTGAAGAGCAAGTGAAAAACATCTTGTTCCCTTTTTCTGGTGTGTGGTCTCTGTATTTCATTTATCTGGAGAGGTGACAGTAGAACTTGATAGCATCCTGGCTAGGAAACACTTGAGGTCCTTCTGCTAAGATCATAGCAAATAGTCTTGGTTTCGGAAAACAAAAAAAAAAAGTAATCTTTGAGAAGATAAACTGTGTGAGAGTGTAGGTATCGATTCAAGGTTGCAGATGTGCAAAAGTGTAGCCCATCTTGGAGAAACAAAGGACTTCAGAATTTTCAGCTTGAAAGCTACACCGACATATATATGTATATAACAAATGTAATGACTAAGTATTATTCACAGAAAATTAAAATCACAAAAATTTACTGCAGACTTCATGAAGTCTGGCATTTCTTCTTCATTCCTAAGTGATGCTTGGGGTGGTGTTTCTTTCCTTTATTTGATATAGCTAATTCCCTTTCTGTTTTCTTGGTAGGAATTTGGCGTAAAAGAGAACACCACTGCTGTGATTCATGCTAATTGTCATGTTAAGTAACCTGATGCTAAGAGCTACCATAGGTGTTAACAAAAATTGCTTCCAGAACATAAATGTGTGTTGCCAGCAGAATTTAACCTCAGGCTGTAATTGTAACACTGAGACACGATGAGGCTGGAATGGATTTCTGCCAGACTTCCCCAGCAGATTCTGCAGGTGTTTCCCTGAAAATGAAGAGTTGCTAATAGATACGATGGCAAATTCTTTGTTCCAAAAGATAGTGTGGGCAAGCAGACTTTTGGATATGTTTTGACCAGGAAATAGCTTGTGATCTCCCTGATATTACTTAAATACATTTTTGTAAAAAGCATAAGGAAATTAAAGTTAAAATCTATCAAGTCTCAAAATTCCTGTAGTTGATGTATGAAAAATGTTGGTGGCGATTCCCAGAACGCTTTTTGAGTTAGAAACATGGGGAGAAATCAAGAAATTGGAAAGGACTAATGCTTCAGAAAGAGAACATGAAATACTGAAGGTCTTACCCTGTCTCTGTCTCTCTCTTTTGTTTCCCCAGTCTGCTATCCTTGGCAATCTCGAGAAGATTTTGCCAAACTAACACAGTGGCTTTCTGGCCTAGGAGGGTTTATGCCTTTCTTTTGACTAAGGTCCCCCAGAACAGTCTGAACAGCTAAAGGCAAGTCCCACTGTGTCCTTAGTTACAGCAGCTTCCATAGCCACCAGGAATCTGTATCCTCTAGGGCAGCTTCTCCTCTCATTTGCAATACAAGAAAACAAAAAAGGACTTATTAATATGAAATGGGAATAAATGAGAGAAAGAAGTCTTTTGTCCTTAAAAGCTGCTCAGCTAAGGCTGAGTCCACTGCTATTAATGGTTTCACACTGCTGGAAGTGCTCAGTGGATCAGAAAGCTGCTCAGCTCTATTTCATCTGCAGTGGCTGCCAGCGCATGCCAGATGTGGTCTGGACTGTGATGCTGTATAGAGATACAGATTTACCTCCATGGGAATGTGGCTCTCGAGTGCCTGGCTGAGCTGTTTAGCTCTGGATTGGCTCCAACTCCAAGGGAATGTAGAAGCATCTGCTGTGATAGTCATTACCCTTTCCTCTCTTTTGCCAACGAAGAGTTTTGATTGACTTGAACATTTCAGAGGTGTCCAGAAATACACAGGAAGAAGCATAGTTGGGTAAACTACTGATTTTAGGTCAAGAAATGATTTTAAACATTGAGAGGTGTGGACAATGCTGTTCAGGCATAAATCCCAAGACGGTGGGGATATACATACATGTGTTTGGGTTACAATTGGGCTTGCCGCTCCAGAAAGACATGCTGGAACAAAGCCAATCTGCACAGACTCCCCCTGAAACCCACCCCAAAATTATAACCAGCACCAGGGCTGTTTTTTCTCACCTCACAAGTATCGTCCAACTTCTGAACCTGCCGCATTCCCTCTCCCACCCTTGTCCTTTCCTCGACCCTGCGTGCCTGCCACTCTCCTCTCTGCCTGTTAGCGCAGCTGAAATCGAGACCAGTCTCCTCTTACATCTCACCAAATAAGGGGTGAGTAAGTAGCTGGCATGGAAGAAGAGAGAGATTTCTTCAATTTACGTGATTTTTTAATTTCTTCCTTCTTTTCTTTTCATGTAATGAAATCACTTAGTATCTCAACCAACCAAAAAAAAAAAAAAAAAAAAAAAAAAAAAAAGTGATGTATTGAATTTAACCCAACGTTTGAGTCCCGTGAACAAGTCACAAATCAAGTTGGATTCTTTTTTTTTTTTTTTCTTTTCTTTCATTCCCTCTCTTTTTTTTCTCTTTTCACTTTAATGGTGAGTCCAAGCAGGGGAGTATTGCCAATGTGCTTATGAAAAAATGACAGACAATCCATCTGCGGAGAAAACAAACAAACCAATAACTAAGCCTACAATCCAGGAGAAGTACATCAGCTTTCACCTGGCATCAAAATGGCTTAGTTTAATCAGATTGAAAAGAGAGTCTTGCTGGCTGAAAACAAACAGGGAAAAATTCAGAAGAGGTCAAATATGAGATGTACGATATATGTTGGTTCCTGGGACCTGGAAAAGAGGGAATGCATTCCTGGCTCTATCGTTGACCTGATCTGTAGGTGAGGTTAGCACATCTCTGTCGTTCTGTTTCTTCTACAAAACTCTGTGATACTCAAACTGCTCTGAAATTTGAACTCTACAACTGAGGCATTCTGCAGCAGGGTAATTGTAGCAGGGTTTATAGAGGTAGCATGCATTTTTTTAATCCAAGAGTTATAATTGAAAATAACACCGAACTTCTGAGATTTCCAAACTATACTCCTCCTATATAGTATACTTAGTATTAGTATTTAGTATACTAATATAACTAACTTTAGTATACTCCTATTTAGTATACTCTCCTATACTAAACATCCTATACTTTATTATTCATTGTCATTTAGAATAGTACACTTGAACCCATTAAGTCTGCACACGTTCTTGGTAGTTTATTCAATTAAAGCTTATCTGCATACTCTCAAAGGAGCAAAGAAGCAACTGTGGGAGGTAAGCCTGAAGAACACCTTGCTCCAATGTCTATCAGCCCATCCTAGGAGTCAAAAGCCCATTGAAGGTCTATCTCTAGAAGCCAGAAGTCCAGAGGCACATAGGCAGTTGGGAACCCAAATGAAGGGCTAAGCAGAAGGAATATAATAACTAGGCTCTCCCAGGAGACTCTCAGCTTCAGTGTGCAAGTGTGGAACCTATCACAACAAGCCAGCATTGAGGGCAGCTTTTCTACTTGGGTGTAGACCATAGGGGTGTGGGATGTCTGAAACAGGGAAAGAGCCTTTGGTGATTGTGCCAGACTTATTAAGTAATATTTAGAGGAGAAACAAAAAGATGACAAAGGGATTTAGGAGATTTGAGGAAGAATGATTATGGGGGGGAAAAAAAAAAAAGGTTAAAAGAGCTGGCTACCTGTAGATTATTTACTGATGGGTATCCCAGTCTGGCCCTACCTGGCTCCTCATCAGCTCAGTATGTCCTGTCTTCTCATTAAGTTCCATTTCCAAATTTTTTACTGGGTGAGGGACTCCACTAGTTGCATTTGTGCATGCAGGGGGGTCATGCCAGCATTTGGAATGTGACTCTTGGTCAGAGGGCTGCCCAGAGTCTTGCCCAGAGAGGCTTGCCAGAGTGGTTGCCCCATCCCTGAGGATGGTCAAGACCCTGTTGTATGGGGCACTGGCAAACTGGTCTAGTACCAGATCTGGAGGTTGGTGGTCCCACCTGTGGCAGGGGGATTGGAACTTGATGATCTTTGGGGTCCCTTCCAACCAAGCCATTCTATGATTCTATGGAAGTCCATGTGCCTGTATGGCCAGTGAAAGTGTGTGTTAATGCTGGCAGCTTGGTGACCCATGTGAGGGTGGATGTTGTCCTGATTGAACCCAAACTTCACCTCATGTCCATTCACCTGTAACTGTGGGCAACAACTGCAGGTAGAAAAGGCACCTGAGTCCACTCTAGTAGAGTTAATTTTAATGGAAAAAAAACAGGATGTGGGTCAAACCCCACTGCAACCAGCCAGGAGGCTCCCATATATTTGCGTGATATAAGATTATGAACAGGCAAATGATCTGCTTTGGGAAATGGGGTTGTGAAAGTATGAAAGTATCCTGGAGTGAACCAGCTTGGAAAAAACAGCCTCACAGCAGTGAAGATTGAGTGGGATCTTCCTCTGCATATCCCCAGCTATTTCTACCCCCCCCCCCCCCCCCACACACACACACATTTATGTACTGCAAAAGACAATTGGGATCAGTGTTGAAAGCTGAGAAATATTGTGAGAAACATTATTCTTGGAACAGCACATGTATGTGTTGAGGGATGAGAGGGGACGTGTGCCAGCATGGGGTGGTTAAGGGGGCTTCAACCACATTTAGATTAAGGCCAGATTTAGCCTCAGCCCAGGAACTTGGATGGGTGTTTCCTTCCTATTTTCCAAAGCTAAAGCTAAACAGGACAACTGCTGGAAAAGAGGGAAAGGAGGAGGTTTACAATGTTTATCTGTGTTGGGTATGAATGAAGCAGGTTAAAAATGGTGGGGATTTATTAGGAAAAATAAATAATTTTCAGTATTTCCTGTAAATGCCATGACAGTTTACCAGCAGTTTGAGGGTTCTGTTCTGTGAGATATGCAGAGCAAAGGCAGGTCTGGAGCTTTCATCTGCTACTGGGCTTCGTCATCTACAGCTGGGTGGTGAACACTGATCTGCAGCAAAGACAAAGTATAACCTCTGCTGATGCTGCACTGTAGCCTTCCCATATCTTCTGGCATCTGCCTAGCTCATTGGAGAACTGCTTTAGGAATACGTTAAGGAAGAAATTTAAAGATATAACTTATAAAACTGTCACATCTCTCCTCTGCATAGACTCTGAGCCTGGTCTAGTTGTTGGCGACCCTGCACATAGCAGGGGGGTTGAAACTAGATGATCACCATGGTCCTTTTAAACCCAGGCCATTCTATGATTCCATGAATAGGAGTAGCCTAAAGGTATTATTATTTTTCATTGTTAAAAAAAATCTTTTGGCTTTTTCTTTTATTTTTAAGATAGTCAGTTTGCTTTTTTAAAAAGAAAACATTTACAAATATTATCATCAAAACTTTTTCTATGATTTTTATTTCTTCAATGTCATTTTAAAATGGAAAATGCTTTCCATGCAAAAAATGCCACAGGAGATGATGAAGCAGTGGTTGATACTCCGGGCTGCTCCTGGGTCTGCTGTATGTGACACAGGAAAGCAGACTGCTTCAATTCAGCTGATATTGCAGAATGATTCCTGTGTCTAATCCCCAAACGCTTTAGAAAAGGAGAGCTTTGTTAATGTTAAGAGACATTTAGATTGAGTTCCATCAAGCTAGGTAACTTCAGGAATTAAAAAATAAATCTCTTGGCATCTGTTGAAGCCTTTTTTTTCCCCCTCCATTTTTCTCCACAAAAGAAGGGACAAAATAGTGTAGAGAGGAGACTTTTAGACATGCATATGTTTGGTGAAAAGATACTTTTTAGCTATAAGAACCAGCTTGTTGTCAATTTCCGTCAAAATAATACCCCAGGTTAAATCCTGGCCCTATTGAAGTCATTGTCCAAATGCCCATTGGCTGCGAGGGGAGATCAGGATTTGTCCTGCTCAATTCATTAGTGATGGTATGAACCTCAAGTAGTATTACGCTTCCTTTAAAGAAAGAGAAGCTCCTACTTACTGTTTATATACCAATGCTATTTCTCACACGTTTATTGTGTTACTCTCCTTAATTTGGTGCCACGCTGGGTCCCTGTGGGATGCCACTCAAACATTATGTCAATGATCTCAAAATTGAACTCCAGCGCTTTATTTTACAAATGGCTTCTAGCAGATGTGTGGCACACTTTATTAACTTAAGTACCCATTAGTTGAAAATTTCATTAGTTTGGGGGAAAGGGATCAGTTTCGTCAATAGATCTGGTATGGGTGGACTCTTTGTGTCAACCTGACCCATATCAAAATGGATTATTGTTGTAAGTGAGACAAGCGACCTAATGTTCTGCCTATTATGCACACATGATCTATAACCTTTTAAAATACTAGTGTGGGAAAGGAGCACACTTCACTGCATCCCCGAACCATGGATTCTTAACAGGTGGCAGTCCCTCTCTTAGCAACCTTTGCTATGGGCTGCCTGTGAGGGTGGATGAGTTATCAGGGGGTACAGTTTCCAACCAGGTAACCAGGGGAAAGCTGGGATTGAGAATGAAACCAGAATAATGAACGGCCCAAGGGGCGTTTTAATGAGCACAGGACACAGCTGGTGGAGCTGGGTCTGTAGTGCCATCATCTGACCAGCCGGCACAGTTTGGCCAAGGCATTTTGCAGGATTTTTGCATTTTGCAGCTACAAAGCTGCTGAGGTAGAGCTGGACATGGTTACATCGACAACATATGGTACATTTTATTCCACAGTTTTAATGTTTTGGTGCTGTTTGCTCCCTGAATGAAGCAGTAGTTTCCAATATATTTTTTGACCTTGTTTTAGAAACCATTTTAGGGCCAACATGAAGGCCACATGCAAAAATATTTGGTGGGACCACCCACTAAAAGGTGCACCGTGCAACCCCAGGCTGTTTTGTGCAGCAGCTCTTTCTCACACCTGCCCAGCACTACCTGACCTTTGGAGAGGGAATGGTAAATTATGTTTCTCCTTATCTTGTATCCTACACTATTATACTGGAATATAAGCAATTGTATTACAGTCATGTGGCATCTTGTTTCTGAAGAGCAACTGATGGAAAATACAGGATCTTTGGGAAGGCACAGGCATGAAATGTCCCACAGCCCCCTACAGTCCTGTAGGCAGGACCACAGGCAAAAATCCTCTGTTCATTGCCTAGTAGATTAGAAGTGGAGATGATCAGAGATGATCACACCAAATAAATTTGATGGATAGTATGTGAATAGACTGGTATAATATGCTGCTGAAAGAGCACTCCTCTAGGCATTGCAAAAGTTCTTCCATAGAATCACAGAATCACAGAACTGCTCAGGTTGGAAAAGAGCTCAAAGATCATTGAGTCCAGCCACAACCCAACCATACTACCCGAACTCTAACAACCTTCCACTAAATCACGTCCCTGAGCACCTCATCCAAATGGTTTTTAAACATATCCAGGGATGGTGACTCAACCACCTCCTTGGGAAGCCTCTTGCAGTGCTTAAAAGCCCTTTCTGTCAAGAAGTTTTTCTTGATATCCAAGCTAAACCTCCACTGGAGTGACTTGAGGCCATTTCCCTCGTCCTGTCACCTGTCATCAGTGAGAAGATACTCACTGGTGACAGTACCCATATTGTAGGGCTCTGCACCCAAATCTGGTGGTGGCACTGGCTCCTATGGAAGCAGTTAAACATCTGTTCATCCCAATAAATCTCAGAAAGCAGGATACTGTTGCAGGGAAGATATTACAACTTACCTCTCCTGCGCTCTGTGAGCTGTGGGATGGGAAGCAGAGTAAAGCTTGTGAGGATGACTTTCCCTGCCATATATTGGAGATCAGTGTTTGGTGGGGTTTTATCAGGTGTGATATAGCCTGGAGGACACCAGCAGTGAGAAACTGATACTGTCAGAGCCACTAATCTGATTCGCAACCAATGGCTTGCTGCAGTGTCTGGGCAAGCAATAATGGAGTCATTCACACAGGACTGGCATAACCTGAGGTCTTATGTTGAACATCATAACAAGAACAATAATAATAATAATGATGCAAGAGAAAAGAAGAAGGGGAAAGGAGAGGAGTGGAGAAGAAAAAAAGGGAAGAGAAAAAAAAAAAAGGCAAGGGACAGGGACAGAGACAGGAGTGGGATGGGGCAGGGCAGGGCAGGGCAGGGCAGAACAGGGCAGG